>NC_056735.1:987499353-987561853 GCF_019279795.1 Protopterus annectens | reverse complement strand
TATATGTTTAGTATAATCCACATAGTACTGTGACTTCCAGGTATGTCAGTGGCAGAGCAGTATAGAGTAATGTGGTGAACCATCGACAGACAGTTGTGTATAGGTTGATAGGTTGCTATGACATTAGTAGGGTATTGGCCCTGAAGCGCGTAGAACCCATACAGACAAGAGTGTAGCCCATTTTACAACATGTCAGCACACAGAGCCCCTGTCCAGCAGGGATGCAGGTGGGATCACAGGACTGTATTTTGTGTTTCCTGTGCACTTATACAGGGAGCACATCACTAGGGGTATTGAGGCACTTGGCTTCCTGTTGACAGGGAGTGTATTCCACAGATGGGGGAGTGTGTGGTACATGTATCTGTCACACCAAATCATACTGATATCACAGCCCAGGTTGATGCTGTGCCTATAGGTTGATGGAGTGAGCCTTGAATTCCAGATGTGCAACAGTCCCATCAAGGCAGGGTCTGGATTGCTTTGTATACCAGACAGGGGTCACCTCAGCAGAATCTGTATGGAATGGGGTAGAGGTACAGTGCTGTTAACCTATCTGTGTAGGGTAGGTGTTTGGGGTTTGGCGTAAGGCCTTAGTATTTGCAAGACCCTGGTGTGTGGAGTCTACATGGTCTGTGGTTTGTAGGTTTGTGGAGTTCTCATGTGGTTCTGTCTCTGAGGTGTCCATTATTTGGGTTTTGTTTTGTTGCGGACCTCCACTTACATGGGTGTGTGTTGTGTATTTGCAAGTGATATTTACTGACTGCTTACACTGCATGGCACCTATGTTACTGCACAATCTGTTCTGGTGTACACATTCTCCATTTGTCTGTCCAGTGGTTCCCCTTCCCCTTATGTGTGTACCTTTGTCCTTCTGCAGTCCAGTCACAGGCTTTGGTCACAGTGGCTGCTGTTATGTATTTGTAATTCTGATGTGGGTGGGGTACATGCCGTTACATCGCACACAGGGTTGTGGACTTCACACCTCTGAGTGTACCTATTTAGCAGGTTGCCCTCATTGCCCCACTCCATTTGCTTTGGTCCTTAGATGTTTTGTGTTGCTATATGTTATTATGAGGCTACATGTGGGCCTAGCTGTCATAGTATCACAGATTGACATCTGCACAGGCCCAAATATGACAGTCAGACTATGGCCCATAAATGGGGGCAGGGTGTTAATAATGTTCTGCCAAACATAGACAGTTAGGAGACCAGTTTGGTAATTGCTTGTTTGTTCTTATGGGTTTGACGTCTGCTTCCCCACTGTCTGTCATTGCTGTTTGGACATGACCCTTTCTTGTTTTGCAAATAGTTGGCAGGCAAATGCAATGTTAGGACAAGGAGAACAGATACACAAGGCATACTTGTGCTCCTTCTATGACAACCTGTGTCATTCCAGGTGTATGGCTGTTGGCCAGTGACATGTTGTCAGTGCTGACACAGAAAGGTGACAGCCTTTTATACACTGCCAATACACTGACCTTCAGGTACCTGCTGCCCAACTAGGCACCATACCTCTCAACTTCTGAGAGCCAAACATCTGACAAAGCCATAAGGGACTGGGGGACAGAGGACTAAATATAGGGACCATTTTTAAGTATTGGCCTTACAAACCTAGAAAGGTGATTCAGTAACAGGTTTTGCATTACCATGAATGTTTCTATATCGTATGAGGTTTGACACTACAATCTGTCATTATTTTCTGATCTTAGTCTTACATGATTTGTCAATGAATTGCCAGACAACCACTATTTCATGTAATACAGACCAAAATTATGATGCAAACCTCTGTACATTCTGCAATAGGTCTGTACAGTTGAGAGGTATGGTAGGCATTGTGTAGGTTACTCCAAGCTGTGTACTGCCCATATGTGTGGCCCCCTGCCCATGACCTGTACAGCTTTCCTGCATTAACAGCTATTGACATCTGGACAGTGTGTACAACTCCTACTATAGGTGTAGCTGACATGCAGAATACTTGGCACTGCAGTTCTTTGAAAATGGCCCTGTCAAAGACAGCACTGTACATAGGTCACTGCAACACAACAGCTGGGAGTGAGTGCTGGCCACATCCTGACAGTATTAATCACACATATACATAGCTCATTGATCCCTGCATATTGTGAAGATGCAACAAGTTATCATGTTGATTGGGACAGCCCTGGCAATGTGTGCTCTTCTTCTGTTTCCCTGCAAACATGCATGGGAATATGGGTGTGGGGGGGGGGCACACCTGTCAACTGTACACATTTGCACAGACTTTGTTGATATTTGCTTTACATTTTGGTTCTATTTAGCATGGTCTTGTGCCCTGTCTTGGAGACTAGAGGCATATCACTAAAGACCACAGGTCAGATTGTAATGGTATGCATTTGAGTTTCAGACTTCTTACCCTTCAGAGCCTTACTGCAACTCCATGACCTGCTGTCCTATCACTGTGTAAGTCTGTAGGGGGGGTATTTCATCCTTTTTTCAGAATTTGTGGGCCTTTGCCAGACATTTCTTTATGGTTTTGTACAGCTGACTTGCTGGGTGAGGCTGAGGGATGAATATGGGACATCCACACTGACATCCATGCCTATGACATATGACCCCCCAGTTAGTTTGCCCCCCAGTCACATATACTGCAGTGGGATTTGTCACCTTGGGTACTACTGCATAGTGTGCGAGGCCAGTACTGGGCAAACATTTCCTGGTGTCCCACATAGCTATCAGTTGTCTGTTTGTATACCAGTAGGCCACCCAATTCCTTTGCATGCATGCACCAATACCATAAATATGCTAGCAGAACATACTAATCCATTCATTTATTGTTAAGAAGACTGATTTACTTTTTGCCTGCAGCAGTCGTGAGGATGGTGCTTGAGGGCTGCCTATGTCGTATGCACGAAGTACGGTGCCTATACATGGTAAGGTAAAGGTAGTGTGATGTGTGTGGCATCCATTTTACTGTGTATGCAAGCTGGAGAGAGTTGACGGTCCCTGGGTCCTTACGGTGTCAGCATGTGTGCTATGCATCACATCTTTGCCAAGGCCATGGCATACTGGGCATGTCTCCATCTGCCTACAGGAGTTGGCTCAGGGGGGTTCCTCCTTCGAGTCCGTCTGTGCCTGTAGGGACCTTGGCAATGGTGGGGAGCTGTGTGGCCTTCCCCATGCTGTTCCTGCTGCAGCTGTTTCTGCAGGATCATATTGTGTAGCATGGCACATACTATGAACATGTGTGCACATGTGGCTGGAGATTACTGCAGGGCTCCACCGGATATGTCAAGGCAGGAGAACCGTGACTTCAGCATTCCCAAACACACATGCTATAATGATTCTGGTTTGTGCGTGTGCATCATTATGGTGTTCTTGAGTGGGTGTGTGTGCATTTCTGATGGGTGTCATCATCCATCGCTCCAGTGCATAGCCATCATCCCCCAACAGATGCGAAGAATGCCAGTTGTGGGAGTTGTGATAGCTTCCAGGGCTGCCAGCACACACATTAATGATAATGCCCTGGGCATTACACATGACCTGGCAGGTGATGGAGTGAAAGCCATTGTGGTTTAGGTAGACCCTACCCTGTTCACCAGGTGGTGCTTTGATGTGGATGTGTGTGCAGTCTATGGCACTCAGTACCTTCATGTAGTCAGCTACACAGTGGAAGAGGTGCATATTGCTGGTCCTTTCCTCATGAGTACTGGGGAAGTAAATGTGCTCACTGGCATGTGGTAGCATGGCATCCAGGAACTGGTGGAGTACCCTGGATGCAGATGTCTGTGAGAACCGCATGATGTCCCAAGAAGGTCTTTGGAAAGTACCTATAGCTGGTATTCTTAAGGCTACACATACCTTGGTATCCACTGGGATGGGATCAGCTATGTTGGCTCTGGGTCTGAGGTGAGGCCAGCACAGCTCAGTGAGTTGCTGAAGTATGTCCCTGTCCACCCTGTAGTGCTCTACTAACACCAGATCATGTAGCCCCTACTAGGTTACCCTGGGTCTGAGCACTCTTCTCCTCCTCCTCAGACCAAGGTGGTTGCCAGCATTATCCTCCTCACTACCCTCAGCCTCTAGCACATACTGATATATAAAAGTGACAGCAGCCCCTAACATTTTGTTGGTTAAAATTCCCCTGAGTGTGTTCACTAATGGTGCAGAGTTTGTGGAAAAAAACAGACTGAAAGGTGTTTGCACAGTTTATACTGTTGTGCTGCAGAAGCTGCCTGTATGATTGGGTGGCTATGATACATTCCACCTGCCTGTTATTTTATTTGTATTTGATTGCTTTTATTCTGGTATTTCCATTTTTTCCCCTTCCCATTTCCATCCCTTTTAAGCCCCAAGGCACGCCATGCAAACCTGATGCCCAAATATTAACAGTTCTGCTATTTCCGGGGATTTTATTTGTTTTTTTTTTGTTTGTTTGTTTTTTTTTTGTTTGTTTTAGAATCAGTGCACACTGCGCAAACCTGTTTAAACACTTTAAAGCAGAAATGGCCCTCCCCTGGATGCAAACATGCTCTTCATTTCATGGAATAAGTCAATACAGCCTCAGTCACACCCCCTTGCTTAGCTGTGATTAGCTAAGCTGAAATGGGAGCCGTGGTGCTCCAATGTGCTTACACCCAGCATGACATACACCCTTTTCATGTCAGCTGCTTCTTCTCCTGCTTACACCACTGCCTTATAGCTCCTGCACGGTTAGGTGCAGCCAGTGAATGGTCTCCCATTTAGTGATTCAGTGAAATCTTCTTATTTTGATATTCCACTGCCTTAGTCCCTTGTTACACCACTACACCAGAGCCTTCCTCCTTAGTAACCAGTGTTACCTGTTATTGTTTTGATTTTGCATGCCATAGACTATAATGGCAAAATGCAGATTTCACTTAAAATTGTGTTTTCACATTTTTTTTCAGCATGATCCCATTTGTGCACTGCTGTGCTATGCTTAAATGGCTGAAATCGGCAAAAAAACCCTTTGATTTTCATATTTTTGCAACACTTTTCCATGCCAATGGCCATAAGCTTTGGCATGTAATAAACTCCCTATTAAAACCAGGCAAAACTTCCACACCAGCGCCTTCCTCCACTACTACAAAATCAAATAGTGAAATAGCTTCCCAATTTAATCACCACTTTACTGAATCCATTATATCACTATCAACCCAACTTTCAAAAAATACCTTTCCATGTATACCAAAACTTATTAACAACGTAACTCCCTTTTCCTTCTCACCTGTCTCAACCTCCATAATAAAAAAATACCTCTTAAAACTAAAACCCACTTCTCTTGCAGCCGATGGCATACCTGCTCATTTCCTAAAAATGGCTGCCGACTCCCTGTCCTACCCTGTCTCAATCATAATTAACCACTCCATACAAGAATCCCATATCCCTCAACTCTGGAAAGTCTCTTGCATTATTCCCCTACACAAAAGTGGAAATTCCTATGATTTCTCTATCTCCCCATAGCGATTCTGTCTCCTTTATCAAAAATACTTTAAAAATGCATACATTCACAGGTTATGCATTTCCTCTACTCAAACAAGATCTTTTCCTCTACACAACATGGTTTTCGTCCACACCACAGCACAACCTCTGCCCTCCTATCTTTCAAAAACCTGGTTAACCAACACAGAAATAACAAGTATATATCTGCCTTATTCCTGGACCTCTCTAAGGCATTCGATATGGTTTCCCACTCCATTCTAATACTCTTACATCTCTATCCTTTGCCCCTAACACTGTTGCATGGTTTAAAAACTATCTAACAGACCGTCAACAGGCTGTCCAGTGGCAAGGAGTCCTATCATCTTTAGTCCCAACATCAGTTGGTGTAGCTCAAGGCTCCATATTAGGCCCTCTCCTCTTTTCTATCTTTACTAATAACCTACTTACCTCTACTCTACAGGCCTCACTCATACAATACGCAGACAACTCCACATTGATCTGCTCTGCCCCAACCCTTACTGCCCTTCAACATATTGCCCAAGAATCTTTTAGCGCAGGGGAGAAGTGGATCACAAATATTTAACTTATACTAAATCCTAACAATACAAAACTACTTCTATTCACCCATAACAAATCCAAAGCCACTCCACTCTCCTTCTCTGTCCTCACTAATAATGGTGCTGTCATCTCACCCTCTCTTCACACCAAGCTGCTGGGCATTGAAATAGATAGCAACTTACATTTTGATATCCACATCTCCCAAACTATCAAAAAAGTACATAACAAATGGGATCGCTTTATAGACAAAAACACTTTCTATCAGATCAAGCTAGGGTCACCTTAGCTCAAACCCACCTTCTCTCCACACTTATGTATGCAGCACCTATTCTGACCTATGTCAGAAAATCTGATCTTAACAAACTAGAGTCATGTTATAGCAACATCATTGCCAAATCTCCTAAAAATTCCCCCTTTAGAACTCACCATTGTATACCTCTCAGGCAATTTCAGTGGCTTGAACTCCCACAGCTATTAACCTATCACCAACTAGTCACAACCTATAATATCCAACAATATCCTGACAGTACTCCAGCCCTTAAAGAACTAATAAGCAACTACATACCAAATCGGTCACTCCGCTCTACCAATAAATCACTCCTCTCCATCTCTACAGCTAATAACACAGTAGGCAAAGCTCTGTTTTCTCATTGTATAGCAAAGAATTGGAATAATCTCCCTCACTCAGTTATTTCAGCATTAAACACAAAACAATTCAAACACTCTCTTAAGTCTCATCTTATTAGTTCCTTGTTATGTCCATGTGTTACATAAGGAGAAATAAACTACATTCTTTTTCATCCTGAAACCATGAAACATGGAAGTAACAAATGTTAGTTGTATGTTAATGTAAAAAAGAAAAAGTAATTTAATCTCTTGTCTTAATTTATGAACTATTAACCTATTGTCTACTTGTAAAGCTGTTGAAAAATGTGATATAAGAATGTCTTTGTACTCTGATCTCTTATGTCACTGATACATAGTCTCACTAACTGGTATATAACTGATGTATAAATACTTGTTGTCTCTGTATTAATTGAGTGGAGCTTTTCTCCTCGGGCCTCCTCTGAAAATGGACCCCGTCCAGTCGGACCATACCGGTTAACAAATGTAAAATAAATAAAATAAATAAAAATATTTTTAGCCATTGGCATGCCTAAGGAATATAATACATGCTTTACTTTGATCTGTCATGCCTCCATTTTGATTTGTGCAGAAATGTACTTGGTTAGTAACCGGATGCATTTCTGCACCTCACACTGTTCTGGCACGGATGCCTGTCTGTTTACTGAATCACTAATTCACCTCATTTGCATGGTTTTCACCAGCAAATGAGGTAATTATCATTATTCAGTGGTGTTCATGCCAGAATAGTGCTTGCAGGCTTATGCACACCCCCAGCCTTGTTTACTGGATTGCTCGGCGGCCATATTCTGTACAGGAGCTGCTGCACTATTTCTGCACAGAAAAAAACATCTGTTGAATCCCGGGGCTGATCACTTATACTAATGTAAATTTCCCTGTAAAAATGAAAATCCTAAGCAAGCATATATTTTTGTGGACGCATTTTAATCATTTTTGCCCTTGCCATATTTATTTGCTATATTTCATTTTCACTCACATATTACCTGTAAAAACAGGAACCAAACACTAAGTTTTATACTCGCAGGTAGGGTAAATGCAGTTATAGTTTGATTTATGCTAATGTCAGCCAATATTTAAATTTAATGCAAATAATGTAATGTGTACTAGCGATTATCCAGGTAGTGGTTAATAACTTTTGAGGTTTATATTGTCTAGATGAAAGCCCCATGCAACTTAATGGAAATATATTCTACCGATTTTAGCACTGCTATTAAAACATGTAAAGGGAAGGGTGTCCAGGCTGGACTTGTTCACTTTGGATTTTCCCAACTGGTTCAAAATGCATATCAATGTGTGAGTTAATAGGTCAATGAACTCCTGATATGTCTCAGCCAATGAGAGCCCTCCACCATGGACAAACCTTCAGTTGAGCATTATAAAAGCATGTATATAAGCAGAACTAATTCGGTATGCAACTAAGTGCTCATCCATTGAATAAGAAGAATAAAGCTTTTATTAGGAACTAGACTTAAGGTTACGTCATATCCTTTTAACCAGAAGGTGAATGAGGCAGTTGTAACTGATACTCAGTAGAAGAATCCACTCACTGTAACCTTCAATCAACTCAGGTTTCAAAACAGCAGAGAGCACTTACCAAAAGTCCTTTTTAGGATTACCAACATAACTCTAGTTTGGTTTTTGCCTTTTTCCTTCCCAATTGCTTGGGGAGGCTACTGATTCAGACTCCACCAATGAAGGGTGCTACTATCTTAATATTTTTAGGCACTAGGGGATCCTTGTTCAAAGGATGGTAGACTGGCCAGAGCAGGTTATCTTATATATATATATATATATATATATAGTTAAAAGTCTGTCAAAACATGACATGTTTTTGCACCATTGTTATGTGGCTAATAAGTCACATAGATAACAGTAACTAATGAGATGAAGATTTCCTAAGGTTGATACTTTTTCAGCCCATTTAAAATTCAGAAGGGTACTTAGATGTACTGAAAAACATAGACCATCAGTAAACAGGACATGCTTATCAAATGGATGAATATCAAATGTCAAGTTTCATGACTTTAATAATTGTACAAAGACTCTCCAAAGAAAACTATAAGTTATTATATAGTATTTTGTCATTTTTCCAAAAATATTACAGGAGAAATAGCATAGGAAGTATATTGGAACTGTCTGCACCAGAGATGTTGTGCTTTTAGTTTTGGTTTCATAAGACTTGGAAAACAAGGAAAATGTGAGTTTTATTTTTGTGCTGAACTTTTTCAATTTCTTCAAGTTTGTACAACCTCAGAAGTGGTATAAAAAGAGATATTGGGATGTCAGTGCTAAACCCCATTTCCCTGGATGCATTGTGGATTGCCTGCCTGCAAAAGAAAAAAAAAACTATCAGGAGTATTGTGTGATGTTTGGCATGTTTCTACATGACACTTAGATTTTTTGTTTTGTTGTTGATTCAGGCATTTTCCCAGAGATTAATCACATGCAAATTAAGCAACATGCGATTAGTCATAGTAAATCGAGTTCCCAGATCTATAAAGTCGGAAGAGACCATCTAATTTAGTTAGTCATTATGGAAGGAATGCCAAAACGAAATGGAGGAAAGAGTGCCCAAAGAGACAAGTAAACGAAAAGCAACACAATCCTGGCACTCAAAGGAGGAAGAAAATAAATTCCTTTACCACAGCGAAATGTGGAACCAACAGCTTTATTGCATAAACGCAATTACACCACAATAGCGTTTTCGTCTTCTGTTATACTTCCTCAGATGCAAAACAGATTTAACAAGCTGTATCTTCCTTTTATACCACCCATAACACATACAATTGTTTAATCAACCAATAAAAACAATACTTTAAAATCATTCCATTCCTTAAAGTGAAATATAGTGCATTTAAAATTCATATTGGCAAATATATACTAATGCAACCTAATATGATGCATTAAACTTAATGCAACATATGCACACCAACAACAGATACAATTCAAATATATATCAACTATGTAAATATATATATATATATATATATATATATATATATATATATATATATATATATATATATATATATATATATATATATATTCATTAAAAAATAAAGTAAATCAGTAGGTATATACATATATATAAAATTGTATGTTAAATGTACATGGTATGTATCAAAATAAACATCCTAACTATACCGGTAAATGTTACAAAACTTTAACCTGTTATTTTCACTGGTAAAATATTTTCCTTACAATTTATTTATAATTTAGCAGCTCTCGTCTTTAAAATTGGTACTATGGATAAATGTTCATTAATTCCTGGGTACTTATTGACCTCCAACACCAACTGCCAAAAAATCTCCCTCACTTCTATTCTTGTTTCCCATGCAATTAATTAGAAAAGCATATTCCTATAGGTTCATAGGTTTATAAAAGGTTACTAGGCTAACTGCTCTAGATCCCTTAAAAGCTAGCCACATTTATCCCGAGTTGCCCCAATTATTGGTGGTTAAGTGAGTGAAGTTCACAGAGGTAAGAGTCTATAGTAGTTAATACTGATTTCCTCTGTCCAGGAGGGACATGGGCACCATCCCAGAAGTGAATTTATGGTCACCCATCCATTGATCTTGGTTGCATTGAAGAGGATCAGGGAGGGGCACTGTTTCATGTGAATTGGTAGCTTGTTCCAGAGAAGCGACAGTCTCTGGGAGATGTATCTCTCTCTCCAGCATGACTTGTTTTATGTCATAGGCTAGGTTAAGATCCCTGTAGTGAGTGACTTCCTGCTGTTTGATTTATGAAGGTGTAGCATTTCCATCAGAGTTGGGTTAGAGACTGCCCTGTAAGCCAGGCACAGGTCACTCCTTAGCAACATGAAGAAGACAGAATTCAGTGACAGGGCTTTCAGTCTTTCTGCTTAAGACTTGTTCTGTGTACCCTGTAAGTTCTTGGTGAGAAACCTCTGTGGTCCCTCTGATTGTAGCAGGTGTCTGGTAAGGTGTATACAAAAGGGAGCATTGTACTCAATTATTGGTCTGATGAGGGCCGCGAATAATAGAATTATAAGATCCTTAGATCTAGATGCAATACCTATAAGATGTGCCATATAGAAGCATTTCCTTCTTCATGTAATAAAACGTTGCTCATGTTTCATCCAGTATGGAATGAGGTTCCTGCTGAGCTCAAAACAGGAATTTGTACAGAACATACTGAAGTTTCTTCATGTCAATTTCAACTTGGGTTATCTTGCATGAATTTTAACAATCATGCATATTTGCTTTGTGGAATTAGCAGTTTTATGACAATGAATAGTGGCATTATGCAGGTGAGTATGGGCTTAACTAAACAGCAAAAGCATTTTTTTCTGAATATTTCCTAGCTTAATCTTTCAAATATTTTGAGTTTTCTTTAGGCACCAATATTTTTGTTTCTGAGTATTGCAAATGAATGTTGCCAACTCCTCCCGTTTCCTCATACTCATATACACTGACCTCACTTTTTCTCTCTCTTTCTCTCTGTCTGTCTTGCACATCCTTTATTATCAATATCTGAGCCCTGCATCCTGTACCATCATAACTTTCACAGTAAAAAAAGTAATGTCACATAGTCAAGATTATAAATTAACCAAAGTGGTATATGCCATTTGTCTGACTATGGATAATCTTGCGTTTCTCCAAATTACCATAGAACTAAACATTAGAGAACAAATTAAGGACAATAAACAAAACAATAATTGAACAGTGCCATTTTTATTTACTTGATTGTTTTGTTAACATTCTGTCGTATGTGATATAGGCTGTTTGCTGTTTAGTGAATTGTAAAATTACATTTACTGTGAGAAATACTATGTGACACTCATTTTGTGTAATGTGAAATGAAGGTGGCATACCAGCACATGTGATTGTAAACTGCACCTGTTCAAATGGAGATACATTGTAGAAATTGAGCAAGTAAAGCAATATTGTGAGATCTATTAAATGTGTAGGGTGGAGTTAGTACATGCTTTGGTTTGGGGCTTATCTTTCTATGTTTCTTCAATGATCTAGCAATCTATCCATCCTACTATATTCTTTTGAGGACTTATTTTTCTAGCTGACTGCTATATGCATTCTATTACTGATACTGCATAAAAACTCCTCACAGAAGACAGTGTACTTTGCTTCACTCCCCTAACTCTTCTAGTTTTGACGTAATGGAAGTCAAATGTCTGACCTGATTCAGCTTTAAAAGACAGCCACAAACTTACTCATGCATAACTACAGTGATGCCAGACAAAGTGAACTGGTTTTGTCTGCCTGAATGCTACAACTGGTCACAGATGAATGCCAATACCACAACACATTTAATCTGTCCGAAAATACTTTCCAATGGAAGTAGATGTACAAAGTGTCTGAATGAATAATATAGGTTAGGTTCTTTTCACATGCACACATGCATACAAGCATGCAGTCACACACACACACACACACACACACACACACACACACACACACACACACACACACACACACACACACACATATACACACACACACACACACACACACACACACACACACACACACACTAGCAGACACATGCAGACAGGAAGACAGACACGCACGTAAGTGCATGTACTCATGTGCAGATATACACACATACACATCCAGATAGTATCGTGTACTTTAAGTTGCAGGATGAATGATAAAAACATCAAGAATATCCAGTGTTTATCTTTCTGTTCAAAATTTGATAATATCACTTATGATTAATTGAATGAGGAATGCATCCTATGTTTTCACCTAGGAGTCACTAAACAAAATACATATGTGACCATTCAACGGCTTAACGTGAGAATATCATACCTGCATCTTCTAAAATATGAGCCATGTAGACAGCATACAAGTGTCTACCTCATTCCAAATGAGACTTCATAAATCATTGGCTTACCAAACTGCTGAGCCAGATTCCATAAGGATAGTGGAATCTGAAGCATTTTGCCGATATCAGCAGAAAAGTTGTGGATAACCCTGTAATAGGTAATATGCCTCAGTGAACTTGGAATATCTCTGTGTATAATAGAGTTGGCCAGCAGTATTGGCCCACTATATAAAAGCCACAGCCAGTCTGTAAGCTATAAATGACAAGCAGTTAACAAAGTTATGGAAATTCTTCATCCCAATGTAAGCTGCATGATATTTGTAAGCAATACATATCTTCAACAATCTGTCTAGTAAGCTTAGAGACAACTATGGATATCTCCATAAGCCATTTACTATTAAAATATACTTGCTCGGAGTTATGGATTTTAAAAGAACCCTAAACATTTCTACAAGAAAATAGATAAAGGCTAAAGGCAATCACAGCTACATCAACACAGCTAACAGTAGCTAATAATGGGAAAAAGACGTGTGAAAAGAACAGATAATGTACACACCCAATGAAATAGGACAATAGAAAAGCATAGGTGGAGTATGGGTGAAAAAGAGGGACTCACAATAGGTCTGCTGGAAAAGGAAATTGAGGGACAGTCAGAGTGGTATGGGCAGTGTTTTTTGTTTGTTTGTTTTTTGTTTTTTTGTTTTGTTTCTTTTGAGAATAGAAGGAAAGTAAAGACAGAGAAAGAGGAGGAGGAGAAGGACAGCACAGCAAGTATAACAAATATGACAAGACATGACAGACAAATGTTGGAAATAAACAGTAAAGAAAAGAGAGGTATACACAGATGGCAAATTCTACAACATGAGCAATGGAAAATTGGCAAACAGCGTGGAGAGGCATACTACCCATGGTGAAATGAAATACATATATACTTATGTACTATTTCAGTACAAAGTATTGCAAACTGTGTGGCAGTCATACCTGGATTTGTATTACCAATGGTATTTGTGGGTTGTAGGGTAATAAATAGGGATCACAGTACACATTGGATATTGAATCCAATACCCAAGTAATCTGCCAGCAGTGCAAGTGTAAGCCAAGCAACATCACAGATGAGCAAATACAGCAAATGAAATGCTTGGGAGTACTAGCAGAAGACAAAATAAAACCTCCAACCATATATGTGACAGGCAAACAGCCAAGCACAGTGCCAAACACCAATACTGCAGCAAAGCAGCAAAATGGCTGCTAATTACACAAGTAGGTGTACACAGCCCAAACAGACATGTAATGGGGTGCATATGTCACAGACATATGCCATGTCAAAGGCAACACACAGTTGTAGAGGCATAGGTATCACCTTCATTAGCCTAACATAAAAATATAGGAAAGCAATGTCAAGGCACGTACACACACCAATGACATGTATTAATATACAGTCAGAAATGTACAATTAATGTTATATAACAACTAGCAGGTTGTGCTCATGAAGTCTGAACAAGTACACTGGTCAATATGTAACATAAAATAAAACAAGAACAAGGATGTGTGCAAACAATAGCCAGCAACTTGCATGCATATGTCCTATATCTGCTTAATGCCCATACAGCTGGCCTTCTAATAAAATAACATAACTTCATGAAAATGGAGAAGAATTCCAAGAAAGGTGAGCATATACCATGTATAGGTGCAAGATATATAACATACCTACAAAGGAGGAAGGGAAGTGGACAACATGGGCCCATATCAAGGAGGACATGGCAGCAATGCTACATAGGTAAACAATAAAGTAGGACAACACTAAGGGGACACATTGCAAATGCATGTGTACACCACATAGGCTAGTGTTGAAGTGAACACAAACTACATTGAAATAAATGGTCAGTGTATGTCACATAGGCAGTCTGCATTTCTGATGGTGACAATCTGGCCATCTACAAAGCACACATACAGTATTGTGCAATTTTATAACAGCAACAGACATGTGTGAGAAAGCTAAGAATCAGTATCACATACACATATATACTGTCATGCCAATGTAAAACAATGTGTGGAATAAACACCTGTGGTTAGATATCACTGACTGTGTATATGACTGAGCAGAGGACAGTCCTGTGAACAACATTAGAGGACATTAACATGAAGTCAATGACTTTTCACAGTGCCAAGGTACAATGCTATTTTTGTATTGATCATAGTATGTGCAGAGACATGAACATAAATTGGTGCATATGTACACCATTTGCCGAAATGTGTGAATTTATGTAAACAAGGAGTGCATGCAGAAATGTAATGTATGGCTTAGAAGGCATACTGCAATGTAACTGAATACATCATCAGTACCACAGTGTATACATAAATGGTGCATTCAGTAAAGTAGGACTGCCCATATCTACAACATGGCATAATTATTGCCAATACATGTGACACACAATGCCATTATGACAGCATGACACTGTCATGCAACACTAACGTGTTTACCTTGCAAAACAAGACTGTGAAAAATGACAACATAACACAAGTACTATGCAATGTAGTACTTAACATACTTGTGATGGTTGTCTCACTACATTGGCCAGTGGACTATCTTAGAGAATATCACTATTTCCATATTCCCTGTCTTGTATGTATGCCGTGTTCATTTATGTTGGTGTGTGAATGTTAACTATAACACAGGTGTCTGGGCATGTAATGTGACCAGCCACCAATTAACATACTGGCATAATGAAGATACAGTGAGATAACATTCCAGTGGGAAATGTAAAAACTATATGCAAAAGAGCTGATCAAGGCAACATGGTCATTAGCTGACCCAACATCAAACCTTTGGAATGCGACACAACACCTTGAAATAATGGACAGTCTTAACACAGTGACAGACACAGGCTATGTTCTACAAATAACATTGTCTGTCGTCTAATGTATCACTGCCCTACATACATTTATTAGCAATCACAATGTTTGACCATACAAATTTCAAACATCATGATGCTGATTGCTAATTATGTAACAAACAGTTAGAAATTATAAACAGGAATACCTGTGTGCACAGCTATCCCTAAACATAGAATACACGTGCGTTGTAACCAAACCATCAAAGGCATTGTAGGCAGATGCAATACCCATGTTAAACTGAAGGGCATGCCAGAAGTAGTCTGCCAACAACAGTGTGAACACTGACAAAGCAGACACACATTCAGTATGGGGATAAGCAGGCTATACATAACAGATCGGTCACTGACCATCACATCCAGACATACAAATGTACCACCACCTAACATTACAAACAGCAGGCAAAGCATTATTAAATAGTACAATCAAAAGCACTGTGACAGTTACACATAAATAACTGTCACCTAGCTGTGACATGTAAACATGTATTGCCGCTAACTGATATGTAAACATGCTTTTATGTAATTCATATTTGTAATCACAGGGATTGTATAATTATTGAACTTACCTTACAGATGCATGATGGGTATTTCTGTATTAGAAGTAGTATACATGGTAATGCAAAATAAAATCATCTAACAGTGTTTAGATCTATTTTCCTTTAAAAAAAGTAATCAATGTACCTCTCTCCCTGCACTGCGTTGGTTAATCTTTGTTGGTTTCCTGGCATGGCAGCAAAGATTGCTAAAAAATCTAGATCTTATCAAAAGTACTTATAAGGTAATTTAATAATAGATGGAGACTTTAATTGTATTCTAAAAAATTCTTATACAACTAATAAGAGAATTCTAAGACTAACTGCTACTGCAAAATTTCTTTAAAATAGATTAAGACATTTAATTTATTTGATGCATTTAATATAAAAGCATAGATAGAATATTTGCATCTCATGATTTAATTTCAAAAAATTCATAGTTTACCATACTCCCTTGCCCTATAACAATCTTATTCTCAAGTATGCAACTGACTATAATAAGTTAAATTTTACAACTAGGATCCCAGCTTATATCATAAAAATTAAAGACTTATAACCTTGGCTTACTTTGGAATTACATTTTTTTTTCGGGAAACAAATTATACTCAAGAAGTCAACATAATTATGATTTTGGATGCATTAAAAGCTTAAATATATGGTAAAATTCTTACATGGTTCAAAACAAAATTAAAGAATGGGACTCAGAATTACAAAATATACAAGCTCAATTTTTACTCCTTAAATCTAGTGATCCCCAAAATACTTTTGATGTTAAAAAGAAAATAGAAGATCTAAATAAAAAATATATAGATATCTTATACCACAAGACAAATATGGCATTAGAAAGATTGAAAATAAACTCCTATGCTTTAATTCCTAAACATGTGCATAACTTATTGTCAAAGGAAAAATAACTTCAAAATGATCAACACGTGGCAGGTTCAGGTTAAGGCACTTTAATCTTGCAGCAAGGAGACAAAAACATGCTCATACAGAGTTTGTCTAACTAGAATCAGGAAGTGAGATTGTCTTTATACATTTCTTACAAGGTATTGTCTACTAAGCTGACGTAATAAATCACAAGATCTTTCAATATTGTTTCTCAGCAGCTGTTTGTCCATGATTTTCTGCTGGCATATCAGGTTTACAAAAAAAAACTTCCTGAGAAAAACAAGGAGACCTTGACGACCACCGGTCAGATACAACTTTTGCTATGCAATGTTACCATTCAAGGTACTATGGCTAATTCAAGCACAAAGCAAGTACAGATTACAGTTCATTTCTTCAAGCAGTCTTTTGTCTGATGTATCTCTTTTTTTTCCGCAGCTGTGCATGTTCTCATAACACGAACAGGGCTGATTGTTCATATTCAATCACATTATAGAAAACAGTATTGTTCTATTCATTCACTATTCATTCATTTTCCTGACCTAGCAGATAATCACCTGCTTCCCAGTACATTTCCAAAAGGCTTAAACATGAATTTTGCTGTGCTAGCAAATGATAGGTCAGAGAGCATCCTGCAATTTCAGAAAGCATACTGCAGTTTGAAAAGAATCTTACAATACAAAATTAAGCTGTACTTAAAATAGAATGAAATGTGTTAACCCTTTTAGCTTCTAGTAAGCACTAAACATATGCATTAATACATATTTTTCTAACATTTCCCCCCTGTTAATATTTTTTATTCTATTTTCAAAAGCATAAACAATTGCTTCTTCTCCTAACCTCTTTCTGTTCAGAATTTGCAGTTAAGAGAGTCATTTAGTTTAAACTTATGAAAGTGTTTAATTTTTCAGCAGTTCTTCAGATTCAGTACTTTGATATAAAGTCTCAGAAACTGACATGTCTATGAAATCTTTGATCAATCTTTTCATGCAGGGAATACCACAACAAACACACACTCCTCATAGGAGTAATCCCACACAAATGGCAATCAGGACGTTCATTAGGATGCTACCCCACCTCCCAAACAAATTCTGGAAAAAGTCCGTCAGTGGGTTTGGGCCTGGTTTGGTCATGGTCGACGATTGCTGAATCACCTCAAGATGATCGTTTATCTCATGCTGATTGTCAGGAATATATGAACAGCACTCCTCTTTTATTAAAACGCAGTACCACCTTTTGCCGCTAGGGTGAAGTCAAGAGCCATGCGGTTTTGAAGCACCACAGTTCTCATAGCATTCAGTTCATCAGTCATTAACTCGAGAGCAGAAAAAGTTGCATTACTCATTACTTCAAGAAGTTTGGACAGTTTTCTCAGCTCCCAAATCAATTTCACTGCACCATATCCAGGGGCTGTACTTGCCCATGATATGATAGTGTCACTCAAGTCTATGTGTGTCAGTTCATCTTTGTTTTTTACGGAATTATGGTTTCTCCAGTCTGCTTCGATTCGTCCCACTGGATTTTCAGGCCTTCTGATTGGAGTTCCGATTTTCTTGGTGATCTCTCTGACATTTCGAATTTTTCCCTGAGGCAAAACTGCAGTGTGTCATATGGCCGGAACCAGGTAACCCAAAAAACAACTGCCGGACCAATTCTCAGGTAACCATTTGTATGCCTTTTTCCCACAAACAAAATAACAGTTCTCTACTTTAGTATTAATATATACTTGCCCTGCATGAAACATTTTCTTATCAATAATAGATAGTTGTTTTAAAAGAACAGGATTACGTTGTATTTCGTCAATAGTCTTATGAATCGACTCGAGATATGAGTCATAGTTTGTATCACAGATATAACCTGCATTATTGGCTTTGGTATAACATTTGTAAGGAACCATCACATTACAATTACTCCAACCTACCTGAACAGTATCATTTTTGTAAAAACATACAATTCCCTTTTGTTTAACAGGTAGGTACAATGCTATTTTGTCTTGTGATTTTACAGTTGTAGTATCAAAAAGCAAATTTTCCCAGGTCTCATTGACCCCTAGGGGGACAGCAGTCATCAATAATCCCCCCATATACTGTCGGTATAGCTGTGCAGATCCAGCAATTTGAAACATTAAAAGTTTCAGCATACACATATTTAATTGCTTTGTAAGTATTAAAGTTTGGATGCCAGTCTATGAATGATTCATGTTTATTCAGTTCAGCTCGTGTAGCTAGAAAAAGGAAAGGTCACAACAAAAAGATTAATGTTATCAGTATGGCCAACAGAATGATCATGCAATACTTCTGAGGTTGTTCAACATTTCTACTTGCTCCGTATCTGGTCATTTTGTTCTTGTGTAACAGTAACAAGTTTTTTGTCCAGTTCAAAGTTCTTAACTAATTTACAGTGTGTCAGATGAATCCAGGATGCTCGCTCTGCGATCTTGACTGCAGTGGGCATTGACAGTAGCACTTGGTATGGCCCTTCCCACTTCAGTGTGGTCCAGTTCCTTTTCTTGATAACATTCACCCAGACCCACATGCCTGGGACTACTGCTGCTTCCGATGGTTTGGTTTGTTCTTTATCTGAAACAGAATTCAACTGCAGTAGTTGTTTATTACTTAGAAGATGTCTCATGTATTCTGCAAGTGAACTGTCAGCCTCCTGGTCTGCAGGCATGAGAGGTTTCCACTGAGGTATATAATATGCCCTCCCAAACAGTATTTCAAAAGGACTTAACCCCTTTGCATTTGGAACAGTTCTCATGCTCAACAGTGCCAGAGGCAGGCAGTGCACCCAGTTCTTCTGTGTCTCACTAATCAATTTTCTAAGTTTGTTTTTCAAAACCCAATTATGCCTCTCTACTAGTCCTACAGATTGGGGGTGGTATGCACAATGGTTCTTTAAGGAAATTCCAAAATATAGGCTCAGCTGTTGTATGGTTTGATTTACAAAGTGTGTGCCATTGTCAATGTAGATCTTTTCCGGTATGCCAAATCTAGGAATAATTTCTTTAACAAGGACTTTTGCAATGGTAGCTGCATCTGGATTTTTTGTCGGAAAAGCTTCCACCCATTTGGAAAACATATCTATAATAACAAGACAATGTTTCTTATTTTTACATTTGTTTAGTTCTATGAAATCCATACAGATAGTATGGAATGGGTACGGTGGTGTTGGGAAACTCCCTTGCTTAGGCTTTAATGCCCCTTGTGCATGATGTCTGTTACAAACATGGCATGCTGCACAAAAATGTTTTGCGTAGTTTGTAAATCCATATGCAGTGAACACACGGTTCATTAACTGTACCATCCCCCCTGTTGAGACATGGCACTGCCCATGGCTCAACAAAGCTGCATATCTAAACAAGTTAGACAGCAAAATTGGTTTTCTTTCTTTGGAGATGTACAGCCCTTTCACAAGAATTGCTCCTCGTTTTATCCATTTCTCTTTTTCTACATTTGTAGTAAGTGTCTGCATTGTTTTTAGCATTTCTAAATCTAAAATCTCAGAAGATTGCAATTCCTCACTCAAAAGAAATACTTCTGAAGCTGAAGCTACCTGTTTTGCAGCTATATCAGCTCTCGCATTACCTTTTGAAATCCTATCCTGTTGCTTGGTATGAGCTATGCATTTACAAATAGCTACTTTCTGAGTTAACTGAATAGATTCTAACAAATCTAAAATAAATTGCACATGATTAATCGGTTTGCCAGTAGATGTTATCATTCCTCTATTTTTCCACTGCTGCGCAAAAACATGTACAGTAGAAAAAGCATACTGGCTGTCAGTATAAATGTTCACACATTTACCCTTTGCCAAGGTACATGCCCTTGTCAAAGCAATCAATTCTGCTGCTTGTACAGATAAGTTGTGTGGTAAAGACTTTGCTTCTAAAATATCAGTATCAGAAACTACTGCATACCCTACTAGATTATATCCTGTAGGACCCCTTCTGCATGAGCCATCCACATAATATGTCACCTCGGCATCATCCAAGGGAACATCCGTTAGATCTTTTCTAAGCAGTGTATTTTGCTCAATTTCCTGCAGGCAGCTGTGTGGTGTGCCATCCGCAGGCGTCGGGAGCAAGGTACATGGGTTTAGAGTTGTACATCATTCAATTGTCATATGAGGTTGGCTCAGGAGTATAGTCATACAAGAAAGATGTCTAGCAGAAGAAAGATATGCTACTTTTTCTTGCAGTAAAATAATTGCGACTGCATGAGGCACTCTCAATGTGAGAGGGTGGAACAACACTACTGAGGCCGAAGCCTGTACTGCCATTGCAGCTGCAACTACTGCTTGTACACAGTGGGGCAGGGATCACGCCACTGGGTCCAGCTGTGATGAATAATAAGCTATGGGGTGTTGTTTATCCCCATGCTGCTGTGTTAACACCGATGTCATGTAACCTTGCTTACAATCTACAGTTTGGAAAAAATGCTTATGATATTTCGGTAATCCTAAAACTAATGAGGATGCTATCAGTTGTTTCAGTTTGCAGAAAGCTGATTCTGCTTCTGGTGTCCATTGTAATAAATCTTGTGCTGCCATAGGCTTCTTGTATATCAAGTTGGTCAGTGGAGCAGACTCCAAGGCATAGTTTGGAATCCAACTCTGACAGAAATTAGTCGTGCCCATGAAGGACATCATTTCCTTCTTGGTAGTCAGTTTGGGTGCTTGAAAATTGCTATTTTTCTATCCTCATCTAATATTCTGCCTTCTTTGGATATTACATATCCCAGGTGTTTAACGTGCTTTCTCCACAGCTGCAATTTATTTTTGTTTACTTTATGTCCTTGTGTGGCTAAAAATTGTAGTGATGCTATGGTATCTTCTCTAAATTCTTGCTGGGTGGGGGCTGCCAGCAGGATGTCATCTACATAAAGTAAAATTTGGCTGCCTCTTGGTGGGCTAAATCCTGCCAAGTTGCTTGCCATCTCTTGTGCAAATATTGTTGGGCTTTCACAATACCCCTACGGTAGTCGCGTGTATGTATACCTTTTCCCCTGAAATGTGAATGCAAACCAATGTTGGCTGTCAGGGTGCATTGGTATAGAGAAAAACGCATTGCTAATATCTACCACAGAAAAATACTTTTGTTGAGGCTTCAAATCATTCAATAGGGTGTGTGGATCTGGCACCGTAGGTGCTCTAAGTATTACTGCATCATTTACAGCTTGTAAGTCTTGGACCATACGCCATTCCCCGTTTGCTTTCCTAACAGGAAATAAGGGTGTATTACATGGCGAATCGGGAGATTCTATCAGTACTCCTTCCTTAAGTAAGGCTGCTATTATAGGTTTGATTCCTACTTCTACATCCTTTCTTAAGGGATACTGACTCTTTTGAGGTCTAAATGCTGATTTTGGCATAATAGTAACTGGTCCTGCTGTATGGATTAATCCTACGTCTGATTTCCCTGTTGACCAGAGAGTTTCTGGTATGCTTCGTAAAGCTTTTTCTTCCTCTTCTAGTAAGAGTGCTAATCAGCTGTCCTCACTAGACTGCAAGTGTACAGCTGTGTGTGTCTGCGTTATCCAATTTAAATTTTGTTTTTGTATTCCCTGTTCTGATAATTCTAACTCTGTTTGTTTTTCCCACTTTGTGACTTTTTCTCCAAGATCTGCCCATTTCACATTCTTGCCTTTGGTTAAACTAACATGTGGTAATCAATTAGATTTATAGAGTGTAAAGAATTCCTGGGGCAATGAACAGCTGACTACACTGTTCCCTTCTGTTTCCCAGTACAGATTACGTAATACTAATCTGTTTGCATGGTTTTTAAACAGTTCTTGCTCATATTCCTTATCAGGTCCTGGTGTGCTACAATAATACAGAGTACAGTGCAACAAATTCTTTTTGTCAGAGTCAAGGGAGGGGGACTTACTGATGGCTATGTTCATCAGTTCCTCAGTTACTGCCCCTGGACCAGTCGTAACTAAGTCCTGGCTGTACCAATAAAATATTTCACCCTCCAGTTGCACCACAAAAGTATCCATTTGTCGCTGTGCTTCCATACCCTGCACAGTCGGTACTACTGCTATGCCAAATATCTGCATAAGATCTCTGCCCAAAAGGTTCACTGGGCATTTTGCAGAAACAACAATTTTGCTTTTCTGGGTCATCCCTGAAACAGGGTCAGTTATTGCTATGTTGTGGGAGAGTGGCTCTCGATACAGCTGTCCATTAGCTGCTTTCACTAATATGTAATCAAGTGATTCTGAATTTTCTGGTAGTTTGGAAGGATGTATCAGGGTCCGTAAAGCCCCTGAGTCACACAGGAATTTAACTTCCCTCCCCTCTACCAGAAGTGTAACTTCCGGTTTTGTGTCTGCTAAATAGAGCTCCGGGCTCAATAATGCCAAGTCTAAAATTTCACTTTCTTCACCATCAGTGATTTTTTGTACTTCCTCTATTTCTTCTATCACATTCTCTACTCCATCTATCACATTTGCATTTGTCTTTTCTAAGTTATTCCCTTCTAGTGATTCTTGACTATCATATAGTCAGTCCTCACCCTCCTTATCTTCCATGGCTACCTTCTTGTTTTGCCTGCAATCCCTTGCTAAATGTCCCTTTTTCCCGCACTTAAAGCATTCACCCCTTTTCTTTCTTTCTTCAAACTCTTCTGATCGTTTATCAGATTGTTTTTTTCCCTGGGCATTTTTCTTGCCCTTTTTTCCGGACTGTACTACATAAACTTCTGCTCCGTCTTCTACAGCAAATACTTGGGCTTTCTTTTTCTTTTTGCTATTAAAATGCCTTTCGGCATGCCTAGCATATTCAAGTAGTGACTGTAATGTACTTGTACGATGGTCTACCATGTGTTTTGTAATAAAGCTGCTTATAGGCAAAATACTGCCTTTCAAAAATGCATTCTTTAATTGCTGCTCATATGGGGAATCATGTGTTTGATCTTCAGGTACCTGCATTCCACAATGGTTATTAAAACACTCTAATAATCTAGCATAATATCTGTCAACAGTTTCACCTTCCTGTTGGATGCATTGATTAATGCAGGTCCAGTCTGCCCTAGGCTTCCATTTCTCAGAGATTCGGTCTGCTAGACCTTTCACTCTGTTATCCAGTTCTGCGTTGCTATGTGGGAGTGGCTTATGTTCTGCATCACAGGGATTCCAGTTGCCACTGATCTTGTGCCGATCTGGATGTACGATCTGTCTGACAACTTTTTCTACTTTTTCTCCATTCAAATGATAACTTAACCTCATGCCCTGTAAGTCTTCTAAAAATTTTATAAAATTAACTTTCGGATGGGGAATTCCCTCTGTTGCTTTCCAGATGTCTTCCGGTGTCCACGGTCTATATACTAGAAGAGTTGGATCCTATCCTGCCTGCGGATTTGGTACTTCTATGAGTGGACATATCTCTTCTTCACTCATAGCTCGTGAATTTTTATTTATTTCATATAACTCAATATCTCCTCTTAAGTTATGTGTTCGAGACCTGGTCTCGATGGGATTTCTAACATATGGTCCTGGCTTTGCGGTGACAGCAGGGAATAGCGGAGGTGGACCAGCTTGTCCACTCACTTCATATTCTGGTGCAGGAAGTGGAGGGGGTGGAGGGGCTGATGCCATTACTAAATTATTGTCTTCTTTATCTAAAAACATAGCTTTTGAATTATTACTTTTTTGTTCACTACGGTTTGCTTCCTCAATCCACCTGTGTACCTGAGGAACTCCCAATTGGCGTTGCTTTTTTACCTGACCTTTTGAGTCAGCTTTAAGCTGTCTGACAAGTTTAATAAGTGAGGATTTTTCTAATTTGTCATCAAATTCATATTTATTAACCCATTTTGAATAGTATCTAATATTGTCGGCACGCTGTGATTGCATATATTTTGCATCTTCGGTTAGCGGTGGGTTTTGGGAACTTTTTGTGCACTTATTACCCATATTGTTCTGACTGTTAAAAAAATGTTACTTAACCCTTCTTATTCTCACATGGTACCACGATTTTCTATTTCACAGTTTATCTAGAATAACTGTCTTACCTATTCTGTTTCCCTGATCTATGACAAGACTGCAATCTTTCTGTCCCTGACTTGTGCAATACAAATCTCCTGACAGATATTTTCAATCAAGTCCCTGATCTAAAACAGAAAAAAAGGCAAATTTCACCTTACCTGAGCCTCCGTGATTGATCCTCTCTGGCTCGTACACTGACTCGTCCTCCAGTCGCAGATCAGAAAAGTGGCTGGCCTCTTTTGAATGACAATTCAGTCGGAAGTCTTTCAAAGCAGAAGGACTGATGTGGTCTCTACCCCATACGGTTTCATACCACCTGGCCCATCTGACCTGAGGCGAAGTGAGAGAGTTTCCGACTCGAAGGACCAATCTGTTAAAGGAAAAATAACTTCAAAATGATCAACACACGACAGGTTCAGGTTAAGGCACTTTAATCTTGCAGCAAGGAGACAAAAATGTGCTAATACAGAGTTTACAAGAATAGTCCACGGACTCCTTGTGCCAGCAAGCAACCACAAATGTTGTCTTAACGCAATTTTATTGATTTACAAGCGTTTTCGCCACACAACAATGTGGCTTCTTCAGAGAAAAAGTAATAACAATATAAAATAGTGCACACCTCTTTTATGTTACTCAGAAGGGAAATGACATCGCAAAAGGTAAATTGTCATTTCCCTTCTGAGTAACATAAAAGAGGTGTGCACTATTTTATATTGTTATTACTTTTTCTCTGAAGAAGCCACATTGTTGTGTGGCGAAAACGCTTGTAAATCAATAAAATTGCGTTAAGACAACGTTTGTGGTTGCTTGCTGGCACAAGGAGTCCGTGGACTATTCTTGTATTTTCAACGGTTTTGCACTTTTTGGCTTCTAATACAGAGTTTGTCTAACTAGAATCAGGAAGTGAGACTGTCTTTATACATTTCTTACAAGGTATTGCCTAAGCTGACGTAATAAATCACAAGTTCTTTCACTATTGTTTCTCAGCAGCTGTTTGTCCATGATTTTCTGCTGGCATATCAAGTTTACAAAAAAAACTTCCTGAGAAAAACAAGGTGGCCTTGACGACCACCAGTCAGATACAACTTTTGCTATGCAATGTTACCATTCAAGGTACTATGGCTAATTCGAGCACAAAGCAAGTACAGATTACAGTTCATTTCTTCAAGCAGTCTTTTGTCTGATGCATCTCTTCTTTTCCGCAGCTGTGCATGTTCTCATAACACGAACAGGGCTGATTGTTCATATTCAATCACATTATAGAAAACAGTATTGTTCTATTCATTCACTATTCATTCATTTTCCTGACCTAGCAGATAATCACCTGCTTCCCAGTACATTTCCAAAAGGCGTAAACATGAATTTTGCTGTGCTAGCAAATGCTAGGTCAGAGAGCATCTTGCAATTTCAGAAAGCATACTGCAGTTTGAAAAGCATCTTATAATACAAAATTAAGCTGTACATAAAATAGAATGAAATGTGTTAACCCTTTTAGCTTCTAGTAAGCACTAAACATATGCATTAATACATATTTCTCTAACACTTATTAATGAGGGTTTAAATCCAGTCTAACTTCAGAAATAATGTTAAATTATCACATGAAGATAGAAGTAAGAAAGTATTGACATAGGAGACATACTTGATGCCTTTAAATGTCATTATGCAGACCATTAAAAATCTAATACCATACAAGCTAATTTTTCAAAATTAGAACTATCTTTTCCAACTGTTAAGAAAATTCAAGATTTAGTTTGAATTACTAATACCTATCAGTATCACAAAGAATTTTTTTGACAAGACACATAAAATACTTTTATCTTTTGGGAAATCAAGAACTTCATTTGTTGGCAACAATGCATTAAAGATCATAAAGTAATAGTTATCCATCATCCTTTGGATAACTTTGATCTGTCATATCAAGAGTGCTTACTTTTACAAAGCATTATATCTTATTCCCAATATCTTTGTAGAATAATTAACAATTCTTCCTTTAAAATTAAACCAAAATTAATAATTTATCTATATGAAATCTTATATAATGAGTTTAACATAGATAACATTATCTCAAAATTATATAATATATTAATAAACTACAAAACAAAACCTCAACAGAAATATTAGCATTGTAGTACTATAGGACAAGTTTCATGCTTATCTCAAGAAATTAAATCCTACATCCTATTATTAACCAAATTCACTTTGTGGTCACAATACTGAAGAATATACACTTGGAAATGTTTACACAGAGCTTTTTTAACACTGGATAAGAGAGTTAGAGAGGCACTCAGATCTGTAAGGCTGACTGGGTACATGTTTTTGATTGTCCTAAATTGAAACAATTTTAGAGTGATATTGACAACTTTTTAAAAGCTCTATTATCTGACTTATTTATACTAACTAAAATGTTAGTGTTATTCAATGTTATTGAAGGTTATCATATGGAAAAAATAACTTGTTTTTATTCTAGACAATACTTGCAATTGCTAGGAAATGTATTTCCAGAAAATGGAATTCCAATATTCTCTGCTTCTTAAAGACTTTTTATCCTTATTGAAAGAAACACCACTCAAGGAGATTAAAATAAAAAAAAAACAGAATCTATCCCAAGCCCTTTAACAACAATCCTTGGAGAAAAGTTATATCTGTCATCAAAACTCTACAAATGCACTCTAACTTTCTCTAACAGAATCTATAATAGGATTAATATTTATTTGTTACTTATTTAGAAGTATATCACACTTGTGTTTTTCTGTATATTTTCCTTTGTTTACTCTTTCAGGCCAAATGTACATAACATATATAGCTACTTCTTAGTAATTTGGTCATCAGTTTATGTTATAAATATTTATATAATTTGTGTGTTAATAGAAAATAAAAATTATTTGAGTAAAAAACAAATAAAATAATGACAGACATTTTAGCTTCACATGTCATGCTCTTCATAAAATTCGTGCTAATTTAAAATCTATTATTCCATCAACTTAGATGTAAGAGCACTATTAACAATCTGCCCCTATTTTTTGGATCTTTGTTCCCCTCATTATTTATGGCTTTGTCCAGATTTCTTGCTCGTAAAGGTTGAGAGGTATGCCTGAGGAGGAATAAAAGTATGTAGTTCAGGCTGCACATGTATGTATTACTTTGCATAACATTGATGCATATAGAATAACTCAGTACAGGTGCAAGTGTAGTGACATGTTTCCATGCAACTTCAATACATATGTAACAGTACAACCAACATGTGTAATGTTGTCTTATTTATTTGCACAGGTCAATTCACTTCTGCAAAACAGCAGGACGTGATAGGTGACTATATTGTTACTGTGACCATTACCTGTTGCCTTTATTTCCTGTCATGTCAGTGGTGTATACTGTCATATTTGCCTGACATTGTAAAGTACAGGTGTATCTTCTGGGGACATGAGCCATGCAGGTGCACCTACCAACAGACCAGGTATGATTCCCCACAATGTTCATAGGTTGCAGTATTATATAGCACAACTGTGTTGCATGAAATTAATGTCACAGTTTTTCTACACAGGGACATCTGGTGAACATATGCACCATACACCATGTGAGTATCATCTTAACTGTTACAGTGTTGTATATATTATAATGTGCCTATGCTGCCAAACATACATAACTGTGTTTACTTTGTCTGTATTTTCCCAATGTAGGACATTAGCACAGACAAACTCACCACATCATTACCTCGGTTTCATACATGTTACTGGTGTTACTCCTGTTGTTGTCCTCCATTAATACTGTGCCCTTCTTCCCCTGAATAGAACAGTGACCATCAGCATCTCAGCCATGAAAAACTGGTATGTGTATGTATTACCTACTGTGTGTTTTACCTCTGTAGGAATGGTGCATGCTGGCAAGTATGTGATTAATACTGCTTGTTTATGCCTTTGTTTCCCTACAACAGTTGCATTTCAGCCCTCGCCTCTGGCACTGGATTCCCACAAGGACATATCAGGTGTGTGTTATGCTTGTATTCCTCACATATGTCATGTATGTTGCATATGTAACATAATTGTCAACTCTGTGTTATATACCTGGACAACACCTCCTGATAAGTCATTATTATTGGTAACTTTTTAGAGAGATATATATGTGGCATATGTCAATAATGATATCCAGCATGCATATAAGCAAGTTTTCCTGACCTGTGTCATCGGTCTCCTTTTAGCATGTTCACTACCTTCATCCTCCATTAGTGCTTCCACTGATCCCAATGTAGAATATGATGGGTCTCAGTATGATAGCAATCTCCCTGGCACACAGAACACTAACTTAGTGATACAGTCTGGCTCAGAAGGTGATAGTCTTCTGGATGAGGCTGTAGCCTCAGATGTGGAGGAAACCTTGTACAGCCATTCTGACAATGTGGGGACATCATATGGTACATGGGATGAGGCCTGTGGACCACATCACCATGTTGAGTCTGCTGGTGATGTTGACACTTCCCCAAAAAACAGAGATACTACCTGCACAGTAAACATAGGTGTGTAGCGTGTGTGCATGATCATGTATCAGAGGTTGTCTGCCTACACCTCCAGGCAAATGAACATTCCCAATGGTGTGATGAATTTGAAATTCATGCACTTGCTCATCTCATGGATTGTGCTGCAAACCAGCTGGGTGTGCTGCATGAAGGACAACAGTGCAGACACAGTGAGGTCAGGGTGGCATTGGCCGCACAGATTTAGGCATGTTATCTGTATTAAGATCTGTAGAATCCCTGATTACAGCAGTATTACAGCAGTGTCATAGTATGAGCAATGTTCTGGAGGGCCTGACTGTGCTTTACTAAGTGCCACATGGGAGAGGCAGGTCCCCTTTCAGCAAACCCTCCCTTACCCATCAGGCAACAATGTCTATGCTACAACATGTATACACATCTGCTGCTGGCCAGTCCAGTGTGGGCCCTGCAGTCACAACTATAGAGTCAACTTATACCCATGTTTCTCCCCACAGTGTGTCTCCACCTACTTGCATTACCCCATCAGTCTCCTGTATGGATCAACCTGGAACAAGTGTTTTCATACTCGGTAGGGGCAGTAAGGACCACAGTGTGATCTTTCTGCATAGGTACCCTAGACTGCATTAGAGTAACACTGACTGTTGATCCACAAGGACCTGTAGTGTCAGTTTCACCCCATGGTGATGATGAATGCTGTGCAGACCACTGACGATGTCACCTGTCTGCAGTTGTTATGCAGTCTGATGACTTGAGAGTCTGACATTTTTACTAACCGTGTGGAACTCCATTTAATACATTACACTTTATCTGCACTTTACATTGATATATGTTGTTTGTGATACTGACAACAGTTCTGCAGTATGTCCTGATTTGGTTTTCTGTTTGTAGCTTTTATTTGTGGAGGCATAGGAATGGGTTTCACAGAAGTATTTCCATTGTTGTCTGCCATACACATATACATCACTATGAGACTGTATGCATATCTGTGTCTCTTGTGGCCTGAGCTGATGGATTATATTGATAGATTTCTATATGTTCATGCTGTTATATGTTAATATTATGTTATGTATAATGCTCAGTGTGTACATATACTGGGTAATTAGATGCAATCTGTGTTGCTGTAGTGGGGCAACACCTGAACATAATTTTTTTAATGTGTGTACTTCTGCATGAGTGGCCTGTCATGACTCCAAGTGTCAGATGCTGCTGTGTCACCTGGATCTGGACTAGTGGTCACATCCTCCGTCATCCACACCTGTTTCTTCTTCTGCACCCTGCACTGTCCTGCTTCTCCTCTGATAGCTGCAGAATCCCATCCCCAGAAATCTGGGGTTCTTGGGGCAGTTTATTCAAACCTACAGCAAGAAGACCACCACGTGTTGTTTTTAGCAAATTGTGTAGTGTGGTGCACACAGTAATCCTCTGTGCTGCCTTTTCAGGTGTGTATTGGAGTGTACCACCAGATGTGTCCCAACATCTGAACTTGGCTTTCAATACACCAAAAGCATGCTTCTATGGTATTTCATGTAGTTGCACATGCCCTACTGTATGCCTCCTCTACAAGGTTGGAATATTCCTGTACAGGGTCATTAGACACAGTTAGAGTGGATAACTACAGTCTCCTGTTGTGGGGAGGGGAAACACACATGTTATCATAAATAATGTTAACAGGGATGTATTTAGGTTGCATCCTAGCTGTGTCCCTGTACTTATCCATTAGTAGCCCCTCAGGTATTTCACCTTGCTGGAATGCAGCTCTCAGACCACTTTCCCTTCATATGGAAGCTTCACGCACATTCCTAGGGTGTGTCACCATGATATCTGTTATGCTGTCGTCTGCTGTACACACTAACTTGCAGTTCAGGGATGGACACTCCTTTCTACTGATGTTTGTTTCTGGGTATATGGTGCTCTTAATAGGGATGGGGGTGCAGTCTATTGCACCAAGAACATGGGGAATTTACAGTGTTATAGAGATGATGCCTGACAGTTTGCCACTCCATGGGGGATTGATGGGAAGTGTATTGGTTCATCTTCCTTGATGGACTTTGCTGCCAGGCATTGTGCAAGGGTACAACTGGCTACTAACTATACCACTCCTACAGCATCTCCCATATGTTGTTGGAATGTCCTGGTGCCAGTACACCTGGGCTCAGACACACTTTTGTTTCAACAAGCATGGGGTTGCCTCACACACATGTTGCACACAGCCTCCACAGCTGCCTGTCTAGAGGATACCTGTCAATAATTTCTTAATCAAAGAATTGTCTTAGTTGCAGCCTGGCTCCCTGTCTAGCTGACTGCCATCTAAGGTGCACAGCGAGATCCGACTCCATAGCTTAAAGGACTGCAGCCTGTTGCAGTTTATTCACTGCAAGTAACTTTTTTTGGTATTGTTACAAGTTACATGGGAATAGTTTCCTTTACTTGCCTTGTAGTATGGTATTCACTGAGGATTTCAGAAACAATTGCACTTTGCTGCATTTAAGCTGCACTGAATTTGCACTATGTGTTTTGGAATCTGACAGGTGTGTGTGGAATTTGTAAGTGTCCTTTGCTGAATAAATAAGCACATTGACTGTTTGCAGTGTACCTTCTGAAATCGTGTCTGAAACTGGTGCACTCAAGTCTTCCTTTGGTGTGCTGTTTGGTGTGCTGTTGTGTTGACAACTACCTTTTGGAATCATATTGAAAGGAAAGAGTATGCTTTCCCCAAATCACATCACTTGTATTCTCATTAGGGTCACTGCAAAAATATCCCAAACAACAAACTAAAACAATAAATGAGCAGGTCACTGAAAAACCAATCAGTAAGATAATGGACATAAGCTGGGTATAACAGCCCTGTGTTTCTTATGCTTAGTCAAACACTCTGCTTGTGCTGTGCTGACGAGGTCATAACAAGGCCGAAATATGCATATCCACAGCTAGTGGGGGTTGGCTTTATTGGCCTGAATTGTCCATTAAAATGATGAAACAAGTCATGGGCATTCAGAATGGTCAAATAGTTGAAAAACCTGATGTTCATAAGGGTAATTTGCATATATCCCATGTGCCTCTGATCCAAGAGGTTTGGGAGGTCACTCGGTAGAGGTTCTAGCTTTGCTGGAGTTTTCATTTTATTTTTATTGATAGGTACTGTATTATGGTGATATACTAGATAAAGCTATTTTCTGAGGCAAATGCAGCCTACAATTTTCTACATGGTGTTTAGCCAAGAAAATTTGGAAAAGGCACAGTTTAGAGAAATGCCATGGGTACAAAAGTCAGTGTTTGAGATAAAATGTTTCCATTATATCAAATACGTCAATGTGAGGAAAAACAGTAATACAATTAGGTGTTCCTTTAAATCCATTATGTAAAATAATTCCTTCCGTTTCCTGTCTTTAAGGAATTCTCTGTGAGCTTGCTTTAGATGTCTTCTCTTTGATCACCTTATCAGAGAGTTCTGTCTCTTAACCCAGATTTCTGATTCCGTAAGGAGACTTAAGCTGATCTGTAAATGTTTAAATCATCAAATCCCCATAAGTGATGATTTAGCTAAAGTTTAGCATTCTTCACATTAGCTATCTATGCTTTCTTTTTAAAAAGCTACAGAATGATTATGAGTGACTTTTCCCTAAAGTTATGTTGTTGTTGTTGTTGTTGTTGTTGTTGTTGTGTCTTTCGGCTTATCCTGGTTAGGGGTCGCCACAGCGGAACTCCAGTCCGCTAATGTTTGGTAGAGGATTTTTGTGTGCCGAGTTACCAGCCCTGACACACAACCTTCAACGAAGGCATGCCCATTCATGTATGCCTCCACACAGAAGATGCTCTAGCTGAGAATCGAACGGGACAATGTCTTGCTGTGAGGCGACAACGCTACCACAGCATCACTACCACGGATTTTCCCCTAAAGTTATGTATTTGACATATTTTAATACTAAAAAATATTTGATAATCTTTAGGCATTTTACATAAGATAGAGATAGATAGATGATAGATAGATATTAATACAGAGGGAGGTTATATGTCCAGAAACAGGCATGCATGAATAAAATGAAATGGTACAGCAGACATGATGCTCCATGTGGCCTATATTCATGCCATATCCCACTCAGCCTTTATTTAATTTTTACAATTAAAATTAATTTCCTCATGGAACACAGAACTGTGAAATTAGGAATAATATAACTTTAGGCTTGAAGTGAAGAAACATTTTAACTGTCTTCTTTCCTCTCAAATGTATTTGAAAAATAAAGCAGTAATGATCATCTACCTTAATCTGTGTGAGATGATCATACAGATTTGAGAGCAAAGTCTATGTGACAGATTAAAAAAGAATTTGACATAGTGTTACAATAAGATACTTAACTGAGATGTTACACCATAACTGATTCCAAAACAAAAAAAGGAGTCCACCATCCCCCAGTCATCATATGTTTATAGGTTCATAGGTTCATTCTAGGCTGTTGATCATCAACAGTCTCAGCAATTTACCAATCATGAGATAATATGAAACCCTGAATTGGTTATGGCCCTTTCCATAAGTGCTAGAGACGGGAGATTGGAGAAGTACTTATCATTACCCATCCTGTTGTCCAGGTTAAGGGATCAAATAGTTTATTAAGCTACTCTGCTTTACCTCTAAGGCAGTCTATTCCATAAAAGTGGTATTCTCTGTAAAATATATTTATCCTGCCTAAAGGTCCTATATTATGTTTCAGAGGTAGGTTACATCTCTTGATTGAGGATTAAGGGTGACATTACTTTTGTGGATGAATACAAGCTTGCATAGAAACAGTTTTTTGAGTCTGCATAAGGAAGGCAGAGATCTATTCTCAGTTGTCAGTAGGAAATGGAAAAGAGTGCTTTAAGGAAGTCAGGGTAACTCAAGGAGGACATGCCCTTAATTTTTGGTAAGGAAGCACTGCTGGGTCATACACCTAGTCAAGTTCATTCCAAATGGGTCATTCTGTTCTATTATTTCTCTTATAAGGGATGAGTAGAGGGAGAACAACAGTGGTCACATGGTGGTCAAAGGATAGTTCCTTGTCAATGAAATTGCCTGTGTCCCTAATACCCCAGTTGAGTTTTAGAGGGGTGTTACCTATGTCATAGAACAGGAGTACTTAGGTTTTCCTAAGCATGTTATACTTCATCTTTTGGCAGTTAGTTTGAGACCTTGTTCAAATCAACATTTGCTAGCATGAGTTAGACTCTCCTGGAAAATATGTAGGTCATTTGCAGTGTTTATGACCACTCTGAGATTGCAGTTAAAAGGTACATTTCATCAGCCACACATTTTTGTATTTGCCTTAGTGTCAGAGAAGAAGATATTAAAGAGATCTTGTCACAAAGACAATCCCTGAGGGATGTTGCAGGTAACTACTTTTTAATTGGGAGTATGCCTGCAACACTAACACACTGGTATCAGTTGGTGAGCCAATTTGCTATCCAGGAGATAGCATAGGGTTTACATTTTAATTGCACTGGCTTATCAGTGATGCCAGACTGTGGAATGGTAATATTTATTTACTTATTTGACTTTGTTTACTGGGAAAGTCCAGCTGGGTAATATCTATTTTCAGCAGAGCCACAGGGAGAAAAGCTTAATTTCCTTACATTGTATTATACCAGGTTAGTTACATTTCTATTTACATTCATACACAAACAGTAGTTACATTCATACATTCTATATTTTCAGCAGAGGCCCATGGAGAAAAGCTTAATTTCCTTACATTGTATTATACCAGGTTAGTTACATTTCTGTTTACATTCATACACAAACAGTAGTTACATTCATACATTCTAAGATTTTACAGAGGTGGAAATTACTAAAGAGAAAGCACACGTGCAACTTAGTGGATTGCACAGGAAACACTTCTGTATAAAAATTGTTTTGTCATTTCATTGAGAGGTTGAGTGTATTCTGTTTAAGAAGAGTATTTGGGGACTATCATATAGTGAACACAAAGTCTCAACCTTGAGATGAGCATGTGCAGGACCAGGAGTGGTTAAGATGTTGTTTAAGCAGTGGTTTAAAACTATTACGTTTGTCAGAGAGTTTTATTTGCATGGAGATACTATGCCAGAGTTTAGCAATGTATCGAGAGTAGAGCAAGTCTCCTGCAACATTGTTTGACTTATTTGTAAGTAATAAGAATCTGTTACTAGAATGGAGGTCACTTGATGGGCAGTGGGGTCAGTAATAAGTTATGTAGTGCAGGAAATTTTTTGGATGATGAATGAGTTTGTGTGTTGTAATTAGTTGTGAATATTTTAGATAGTTGCATAGTTCAAGGCAGTTTAATTGCTTTAAGCTATGACAGTGGTGGGTCCTATAAGGGATATTGATGGCAAATTTAGCTACTTTATTGTAGCAGAAGACATGTTTCTTTATTTGAATATCATTTAAGTTTGTTTGGATAGGAGATGAGTATAACAAAGTTGGCAATAAGAAGGTGGGGGCTAGAGTTTTTCTTGTAGTATATGTAAGGAATCCAGTGATCCTATAAAGGGAGTCTAGTTTCTGGTGAGTAGATTTAATGGTGTGCAGTATATGCTGGTCATATTTGAGATTATCATCTATTATAATGCCTAGAAGTTTACTATGATCTACAGTTTCAATGATAGTATTACTTTATATGATAAAAATTGCTTTTGATTTTGGCAACTTTTTGAAGCAAAAGGAATGAACTTTCCTTGGAGTTGAGTAAGAGAGTTGATTCTTTGAGCCAGGTTTCTACAGAGTAGAAAGATTTTTGGGCAATGTCTTGGAGCTTAATTCCTTTTGGAATTCGTTGTTGGTTTACTGGCATGGCAGGTGATCAAGGTGAGGCACCAGCTTTATTGAACAGGGAGGAATTTGTTCAATTACGGTTGGAAGTCACCACTCTACAAGCGGAGGTTACTAAACTCATCAATTTGGTTGGACAAACTTTAATCTCACCTAAAATATCCACAAGTCCATCCAAACACGAAGTGCACCACAACGCTATTGAAAAAAGTACGCAAGTACAAAAAGGAAATGACATCAGCACGCAGATTGACATTCCAAATGGACAAGAGTGTTGCTGCAATGATGGCGTGCAGTCCTTACAAGATACTATTGAATCTTTGAATCGAAATGCGAACACTGTTCACTCACCAGAAAATGAGTTTACATTCGATTTCAGCTTATTTCATATTAGAGATGAAGCGAAACGCATGGGAGCACGTTCTAAAAGCCAGCAACCAGTAAGGACTTATTCAGCCATCACGAAGGTGCAAAATGCACAAACTAAAGGTACTGTTAACAAAGTAGCTTCTAGCCCTTATGTGAAACAACTTAGTAACAGATATTTGGGCAAAATGGACATTGGCAATGTTTTACATGGTAAAAAACAGAGCACAAACACTAATGATGTTTTTGACCAGTTTCTGTGTGATGAATATGAGTTTGTGAATGCAGATGAACATTATCAAGTTGTAAGGAATGAGAGAGTCCCTAGTTTGGGGACAGACTCTGTTAAAGATATGATTTTTGCTTTGGGAAAGAAACTATTGGCTATTAAAAATGTTAAAATAGATAATGCTTATTTTTCTAAACGTATAGAGCTGCATATTGTTCCTAAGGGATTGAGATTTTTTAAATTACCCTTGGGGGTTGATTATACAACAAGCATTATTAATGAATTTAATAATATGTTTGATGGCTTTGGTTCTGAATTTATGAGAACACTGATGAAATTGAATGATGAGAAATTATCAGTTTTAGTGAGGGAGGTAGAAAAATTGAATCAGGACATTGTTAATGATGTTTCTTTCGAACAGTGGAAGGAATTATATTATAAACAATTTCAAATAGCGGAAAACAAGGCAAAAACATTTATGATAGGAAAAATAGGAAAATTAAGCATGATTTAGAACTATACCATGTTAATAGAGCATATATATGGCCAAAGAATAGAACAGTAGTAGGAATCAAAAGACATCAGAGTTTTAGAGATAGAACAGAACAATTAAGTAAGGATATGAATTTTCAGGGGGGCAGGTATTACCCGGCTCCAAAAACACAAAATACACAGTGGAACCGGAGATAAGAATAACACATTCTGAACTATATCATGGTACAATGACCCTGGAGGATCCTGACACTAAGCATAGGGAAATTAACACTCTTAATATAAGTAGGTCAACAGATAATTTGCTAGTGGAAGGAAATATTCCTATACACAGTGAATATGGTCCTAATTATAAAACTGCAAATGAGTCATCAGAGAGATTAAATATTTTATCCACATTTAATGGATTTAATGGATTTAATTATACTTAAATGGATATCTCGCATGCATTTTTTACACTGTTTAGTAAAGGAATGAAATACATTCCCAATATAGGTTTCAACTTATTCGATTGTATAAAAGAAATGAAATTATTTTGTAGAAGGCTAAATTTGGCCCTACAGTTTGAACAACAAGAAGGAAGTAATAAACCTGTACAAATACATGAATTAAAGAAAAAAAGTTCATATATTCCTATCATAAATTCACATATAGCTAATTATGAAAAGATGGTTTGTAAGGATGTATACTGGTTAAATAAAAACATTAACACAGGAAGCATGTATCAAAATGTTTTCAAGGATAATTTAACAACGGAAGAGAGGTTGTGTTTGAACCAAATTATATGTAATAAAGAAATACGTTTAATGAAACCAGACCGGGGGGGGGTATAGTTTTATATAACACATTTGATTATAATACAGCTATTCACAATATATTATATACCTCTGCAAATTATGATGTAGTTTCCATCAATGAGATCAATATAGGGTATAAGAGGATAGATTTAGCTTTAGAAGAATACTTAATAGACAATAGAGTCACTCATGAAGTGTATTCTTTTATGAAATCTGAATATCCAGTTTTGGCTAATATTATAGGTATACCTAAGGTTCATAAGAGTATACAAAACCTCCCTTTTAGACCTATCATTTCAGGTTCAAAATCTAAAATGTATAATATGGGTGTTGTCATAGATAGATGGACAAAACATGTGTATGAGAATCTAACCCATATCACAAAGGATTCTTGGAACTTTTTGAGCAAATTGACTCCAAATGTATGGAATAAGGATCTTACTTTTATAACTATTGATGTCATAGACCTGTTCTCATGTATACCTAAAGAAATTGGATTAGAGTTTTTTAGTAACAGCTTGAGGAAGTTTTCTAATATGAGTTGGGATAAAGTATGTTTAGTTACAGATATGATGGGGTTAATGCTTGATCACATCTATATAGTTTTCCTATGTGAATTCTTCAGACAGACTAAGGGTGTTGCAATGGGGGCTTCCTGTGCCCCTATTTTTGCAAACCTAGTTATGGTAGAATGGGAAACTGAATATCTGTTTAAGAGTACATATTATTCTAATATCGTTTTCTACACCCAATATTTGGATGATATATTTATTTTATGGAACGGCACCAATGAAAACATCAGTTCCTTTATTAAGTACATCAATGGCACAACAGAATTTCTTAAGTTCACTTATACCATCAGTGAAGAGGGTATTGCTTATTTGGACACCTTTGTTAGTCAGAGTAATGAAGGGTTTGTATCTAGAATTCATAGGAAAACAACTTTTTCCAACGACTATATAGAATTTAGCAGCAATCATCCTCCACATGTGTTCAAAAATGTATTCAAAGGACAGTGTATTAGGGCTGCTAGAATGTCCTCTACTAAGGAAATTATGAAAAATGAGATACAAAATATATATAACATGTTTGTAAATAGAGGTTATCCTTAAAATTTGTTGAATGATGTATTTGGATACATATACAAACATTGGGGTACTAAATATCCACCCTTATTGGGTAAGACATCTGAAATAAATAATAATAATAATACAATTAATACAGCTTTGGTGAGAGAGAAAATTAACAGAGTATGTGTTATAATGTATACCCCATTTGCACAATATGTCAAGGAGGTAGTTAAACAACATTGGGAGGTAATTACAGCTTCAGAAAATATTAGGACGATATTGGGAAGCCATCCAAATTTTGTATACAAAACAGCACCTAATATAAAAAGATTACTTGAACAGGCAGTTTATAATCCAAAAATGAGATACACAGGAATGAGGAAATGTGGGTCGTGTAAACAATGCAGTGCTATTAATGAAGCGTTGTCTATTAGACTAGAAGACATCAATAGAACAACTGTTAGATGCAAGGCAGGCAATTGTAACATAAAACAAGTGGTTTATTTAGCGAATTGTACAGCCTGCCCTGCATTTTATATTGGAAAGACTGAGAGACAGTTAAAAAAATGAATATATGAACATTTATATAAGATCCAGGTCCAAGATAAAAATAATGCTTTATTTAGACACATTAGTGATAAAGGTGAACTACATATTTCCATTATAGAACAAGTAGATAGTTTGATACAAGGGGGGAACTGGAAAGCTATTCTAGCTTCAAAAGAAAGCAAATGGCAGATATTAACTAATGCCACCAGCACCCCCAGCATTAATGAATATATTAGTATCAAACCTTTTCTTATTTTAGAATAAGAGCATACTTCAGCATATACATTTTATACATTTTAAAATATTCATCTATTTTAATACACATCAGTACATTTTTTATAATAATTATTTAATTATTTGTATTGTATATATATATATATATATATATATATAAAGTTGATTATACAGTTGATTATATGTATGTATATAGTTTAAACAGTTTTTAAAAATACTGGATCATGTTTTAAATATTGTAGTATGTCTTTAAATGGATTGAGTGCATTTTTTGGTGCCTAATTTAAGTATTTAAACCATCACTTGGCTTGTAATTGTGGTTCTGAAGAAGTCTGTATCACAACAGACGAAAGCGCTTAACCATTATATGTGAAAGAGCATCTTTAGTTTTTGTCACTTTTATTTAAGAGTATCTACAGTGGTTTGTGAATAAACATTTTGCCTCAGTTCGAGCTGTGCTGACCATCTTTTCCTGCACCAGTTTTTGGGCACTGTGTACTGAGTTCTTGAACTCTTCCTTTTGGAATGTCTTGGAGCTTATTTGTTGTTGAGGCTGCACATATTAATGTTGAGTCATCTGCATACTGAACTAAACTAGCATGGTGAATGGAGGTGTGGAGGTCATTAATAAATATATTAAAGAGAAAAGGACCCAGGATAGAGCCCTGAGGGACACCTGTAGTAACTGGTTGAAAGGATAAGTAGGTCTGTTGCCATTTAATGGCTTGTTGCCTTCCAGATAGGTACCTAAGAATCCACAACAAAGAGTATTGTGAAAGTCCTATTGAGGAGAGTTGAACAAGCAGTTGCTGGTGCGAGACAGTATTAAATGCCTTTGATATGTCTAACAACATGGTGGACACAAGCAGACCATTGTTTCTATGATGGTTTATTATATTGGTAAAATATAGTGGAGCAGTAGTGGTGCTGTGTTGGGGCCTAAAGCCATGTTGTGATTTTGAGAGCAGGTTATTTGAAGTTAGGTATTGCATCAGTTGCATATGGAGGCATTTCTCTAATATTTTGGAAGAGGGCAAGATAATTGCTATTGGTATGTAGTTATTAAACTCTATAGATGTGCTGCCTTTGTGCAATGGTATGATGTAATATTTCTTCTTCAGTGATGGGACTTTTTTCTGCTATGGCCCTATTAATAAGTATGGACACAGAAGGCTATGACTTCTGCAATCATTTTAAGGCAATCTGATGGTAGTTGATCTACAGCTATGGAAGTAGTTTTAACTTTAAGGATCAACTTCCTTATGAACAAGGTAGGTACTGGACTAAACTGAAATACTATAGGTGGTTTTGAATGGACAGGGGTAGAGAAAGGAAAGCAGATCTATTAATGTTTAATAGAGATAATATTGATTGTATAAACTAGGAATTAAACTGTGTGGGGATAGATTATGTTGTATTGTCTGTTTTTAAAGAGGGAATGGTGGTCTTCCCGAGGTGGAGTATTTATTTAGTAATAAGCAAAAAAGTTTTGGATTGTTTTTAAGTTTGTCTTACAGGCTGGCATAATATCCTTCCTTATCTTGTTTGATGTGGATTTTTGCAAGGTTTCTAAGATGTCTGAATTTTTGAGTTATATTCTATAAACACATTTTTCAGACTTTATCCCTTTTTGTTATATTTTTTGTTTGTTTCTTTTGTCATCCATGGTGCGAGATTGGACTTTATTACTTACTGGTGCTGGTTAATTCAAGGTCTGTAAGAATATAGTATTAAAAAGTGCCTTACAGCATTGTTCTCAGTACATTCCATTTATATTGTTCTAGTGTTTCATTGAAAATATCTTTGCTGAAATTGGTTTCATATTTGATTACAGATAATAAGTTTATCTAGGTTATCTAGGTTATGATGAGTTCTAGTAGCATATGTTGGTATGTGGTCACTTATTCTAATTGAGATGTAGCCGACTTTTGTCAGTTTGTCTGGTTTGTTTGTAAGAATCCAGACTAATGTTAAATGCTCCCTGAAACTATGTTTGGTTATTAATTGTCTGAAGTTGAACAAGTTTATGGATTCAGTGGGGGAAGTGGAATTTATGAGTTGCCAGTCTACATTTACGTCTTCAGGTATTATAATTTCATGGTTAATCTGTTGGGATACAAACCAAGCTTCAAACCAATAAAATGTTACCCCTTAAATTACAGAAAATGTATTGCTTTTATTCACAGACAACAACAAAGCTTTCAGGCATAGCCCTTCCTCAGTGCAATTTAAACAGTTTATTAAAAACAGGTAATTTGTTGGGATATCCAATAAAAGGATGTTTTCAGCAGTATCAGTGTTATTTCCTGGTGGTATATAATTTGCTGTTAAACATATAGTTATTCTATTGTTGATTTTTAGGAGTGTTATTACAAGTTGAGCATTGTCAAATGTGGGTGTTTCTTGTGGAAGTAAGGTGCTAGGGAATTTTTATAGATAATTGCTACAGCATCTGCACATTTTCTGTCTTGCTTGAGTATATTGTATTCAGTGGGGGGTGATCTCATTACCTTTTATCACTTTTTTAATCAGGGTTCAGTAGCTATGACTACAACAGTAATGTGTGTGGCAAGGTAGGCATGTATGTCATGGATTTTATGGCACACACTTCTTAGCTTCATATTTAGTAAGGTGAGTTTAGGTTCTGTTTATTGCTTAGATCTATTAGGTGACTGGTTTATTTTGGGTTTGGAAGTGATGGTTTTATGAACAGGGGGACCTGGGTTGAGGTGAATATTTCCACTAATTTTTTGAATTGATATTTTACATAGACAAGAGTGTGCCCAATTGCATTTTAGTCTTGATTTGGCATTTAATTGCACATTTGGATACTCAGTTTTGGGATATTTATAGATCAATAAATCAAATATGGTTTGTTTGTAGGGTGTTACTGAGAAAGGCAGGCTGGATAGATGTTGATATTTTTTTGTGAAGAATGGTTGAAATCCTAGGTATTTGAGTTAGAAGCATCTTATTTAACTTGAGTTTTATATTTGTTGCAAATAAGGATTAGAAAATGTTAGAAGGGTACTGGTTTGGTTGTAGAAAGGTAATTTGATAGTTATAGGGAACAATGACTTAAGCAGTTTGAGGAATATGTGATTGGTGATATGGAAGTATAAATGTAAATTAAGAGGGGGTGTGTGAGAATTGGGACCACAGTAGGGAAGCAAAGTGAGCCTGAGCATTAGCAAGGATAAACAAAGCGGGTTGAAAACTTAGCAAAGAGACAGAGGAAAAAAAACAATCAGTGACTTCACTTTAAAAAAACACAAATCTCTGGAGGGAGAGATAAATAAAAGAAAACATGCAGTTTAAAAGGCCTCTGAGTTTTGAAAGTATTGATTTTGTTGATCAAGAACACAGTTTTAATAGGAGAGTTATCCCAACACCACCTTAAACTGACTAATAGTGATAACAGTAAAAAATTGCACTTGACTGTTTGAAAAACTATACATGTTGAAATGCAAAGTCCAAAGGCTAACCCAACTCCCCTGATCAGCAAAACAATATGAAAAAGTAAGCAGGAATGCGGTAGTGCAGCTGTAGAAAATTAATGGTTCAGAACTCACTGTTTACAAAAGAAGAGAAATAAACTTAAGGAAGGGAGACAGTGGACTACTAAAAACAATGAAGTCAGCACAGTTAAAGGAGAAAGTACCAATGGGACTGCATCATCTAAGAAAATGGAGATATTATAGTGGACAAAATTGTTTGTTTTAGGCTGACATATTTATAATTTGCATACACAGACTGGAGTTCAAACTACAGATTTCACTGTTACACACACACACACACGCACAAACATATATATATATATATATTTATATATATATATATATATATATATATATATATATATATATTTATATTTGCTTGAAGGGACACTTCTATAGCAAAACAAAAGCACACAAAAGAGAGACAGTTGAGTGCACTGAGTCAATTTTTGACTGTGTACAATTACTAGCTCAGACATGAAAGTGGTTTAATAACTCTCGTGGGCAAGTAGAAATGTGAAAGGAGAAAGGGAAAACAAGGATGACTTCCTTGAAGGCATGCACATCCAATAAAGAAGGACAAGAGAATGTAAATAATGGGAATAGAAGTACAAGTACAGAAGAAGGGAAGAAAATATAAGAGAAAGAGTTTGAGTAAGAGCAGTATGAGTAAATGTCAGTGTCTGTTAGGAAGTAGAGAATAAAAGCGCTTGTCTTCAGATTAGTCACAATGCAGGCTAATATACACACTGAAGACTGTATGCCTGTATATTATGACATCGAATGATAAAAAGAGCGAATGATCTTTTAGTGAACACTAAAAGTCAAAAGCACTGAATGCCGAACACCTGGAACAGAGATTTTTTTTTTTCCCAGGGAAAAAAAATCTCTGGGCTGTTTTTATGACTTTACCATTTTCTCCACTGTGGCGTGATCTCAGAGTTGGTATATTTAAGTAGGGGGGTGTGGGGGGCAAAGCCCCCACTTTATTTTGTGTTTGGATTTGTTTGGAGTTTTTTTGTGGAGCAGCGATTTTTTTCCCTGGAGAAAAAAAAAACGCTGTTCTGTGCGTTTGACATTTACTGCTTTCGGCTTTTAGTATTCGATAAAAGAGCATTCGCTCTTTTTATCGATCAATGTTGTGATATAGACCCATAGGCCCCTAACACTTACTTATAGCACAAGAGCAGTGGTGGTACACAGTTTGACCTAAATAAATGGTGGGGGGATTGAGTCAACTCAGAATGCCTATTAAATGAGCCTGTTTTGTATATGCTTCAGGGATGTTTCCAGTGAACCTGTTTAGAAAAAAAGAGAAAGAAAAAAGTATGTATTTGAGATTCAGTAGAAATCAAATTAAATTGCTATAGGATCAACTACATGCAACAGAACACTACCACCAGTAAATCCACTGAAATTGTGAGTGGTTGTTTAATAAATATAGATATTAATTGCTGTTACACAGTTGCTGTATTGGAGCCATGTGGCTTACCACCTTAAACAACACACCCTGAGAAGGAAGCAAACAGTACTATTTTGTTATCATTCTTGCAAATTAAGGATATTAATCTTTCAAAAAGCAGCTTGTTAGCCCCAGAACAACAAAGGAACACTGAAAAAAATTAAACATAAGGCATGAAAATTTATGAATAAATAGATTCAAAACTTCACAAGCACTTTGAATTGAACAGATGTTTTAACAAGCAATTACTTTAACTTACATTCCAACAAGCAGTTTTTGACAATGAAGTGACTTAGGCCTTGCTGTGTCAAATTATGGTGGCTGCAAGAAAAACATTACTAGAAAATGGAAATCAAAATCTAAATCAACTATGCTAGAAGTAGTGAATATAGTAACAGAGATGAAAGAACTAGAATTGAGATCTTTAGAAAAGGGTAGGAGCAAACTACGCAGGAAAATATAGGGACTGTGAGAACAATACATACAGAGGAGGAACAGGGTTTAAAAGAAGGAGGACTAAAATGAGCCATGTAATGTTTGACTGAAAATGATTGGGTAGAAAAGTGATGTATAATGTTTGCAGCTGGGAGTGTGTCAGTATGGCCTGTGATGTAAAATACTTGTAACTAAGATTGTGTCGGTGTGGATTGTTTTTATTTATATAAATGTAAGATTGCCTATATCATAAGTAATGGTTTAATAATGATGTTACTTGTTTAAAACAAAAGCAGGAATAATTTAAGTAATGTTGCTTAAGTCATATGATATATAGCAATATAAGTGAAGTCTAGTATTTGCATATGTCACAAGTGATAATTCAATAAAGCTGTTTAAAAAATGAAGCAACTTGATATTGCTATGAGATCTCTACAGTTTAGGTTGTCTTTCTAGCTTATTTAACATCAGTTTTATAGAGTTAAGCTAATGAAATAAATATTCAGTCATTATATGACACTTTGAAATTATGATGACAAATATTGGGCACCATTACAAAAATTGCTGACACAAATCAACTAAAGTGCAAACAATGGTTGCAAGTCATACTTTGAAGGTACATTTACAGGTAGAAATTAGGTTCAGCAACAATGCCTGCAAAGCAACAGTTAGATAAACACAAACAATTTGATTGTCTTTTATTAATTACCATGCAACTCCCTTGCACCCTGCTATATATAGAGAGAGAGAGACAGAGTGAGAGAGAGAGAGAGAGAGAGAGAGAGAGAGGGGAGGAAGGAATGATGAGAAAATGTGGGGTGAGTGAGGTATAAATTACAAAAGGGGGTGGAGCAGTAGAAAGAAGATACATGCAAATTACCCCAGAAACCATCAATAGTCTTTGTGTAATTATCCTTGGTTACCCCCCCCCCCCACCCACCCACCCAAATATGAGCAAAACAATTAGAAAGCAGGAGTGCAGCTGTGGAACATTATTGGCTCAGAACTTAAAGTGGTTACACAAGAAGAGAAAGGAAGGGAGACAGTGGACTGCTAAAAATAAGGGGAAATTATCAATGGGACTTCTGTGGTCTAAGAAAATGGAGTTATTATAGTGAACAAAGTTTTTTTTTTTTTTACGCTGCCATAATATTTATAATTTACATAAAATGTACCCCAAAACCTGGTGTTCAAAGTGCACACTTCATTTTTACATACATATCTATTTGATTCCAGGGACACTTGTGCAGCAAAATAAAAACACATCAAAGAGACAGTTGAGTGCACTAAATCATTGTCGGCTCTGTACAAATACTATCTCAGAGCTGACAGCAGTTTAATAACTGCCTTGGGCAAAGAGAAATATAAAAGGAAGAGGTAAATCAAGGATGATTTCCTTGAAGGCATGCACTTCCAAAAAAGAAAGGCTGGAGAATATAAATAATAGAATAGCAGGTCTAAAAGAAGGGAAGAAAATATAACAGAAAGAAATAGGCTTAGTAAGAGCAGTATGAGTAAATGTCACTGTTTCTTAAGAAGTAAAGACTAAAACCTGACCAGCAGGATGTCAGTGGAGGAGGGCTTACAGACTCCAAGGCTATTGGTTACACACTAGGACACTGAAGCACTTGTCTTCAGACTAGTCAGAATGCAGGATAAATACATGCACAAGATGCAATGCCCCTAACCATTACTTAAAGTACAAAGGCAGAGGTGGTACTCAGTTTATCCTAAATAAATGCTGTGTGATTGTATTGGACTCAGACTGTCTATTGGATGACCCTGATATGTGTATACTTTAGGGATGTTTCCAATGAACCTGTTGACAAAAATAGTAAGAAAAAAAATGACGTATTAAAGGTTCAGTAGAAATATATGCAACAGAACACTGCCACAAGTAAATGTACTGAAACTGTAAGTGGTTACTTAATAATAATAAAAATTAATTTCTGTAATATACTTGCTGCGATGGGGTCACTTGGCTTACCATCTTAAACACATCCTATGAAGGAAACAAACATTGTTATTTTGTAAACTCTGTTACAAGTTAAGAACATTAATCTTTCAAAAACAGTTTTTTATCACCAGAACAACAAAGGAACACTGAAAAAATAAGCATAAGGCAGGAACAAAATTGAAAAACTACCTTCAAACCTCACAAACACTTTAAATTGAACAGAAGTTTTAACAAGAACTTTAACATACATTCCAACAAACTCTTTTCGGCATTGAAGAGACTTGATAGTGCTACAAGATTCATACAGTTTAGTTTACCTTTCTAGCTTATTTACCACTAGTTGTAAACAGTTATGCTAATAAAATAAGCACAAATTCTAAAACACAATGAAATTATAATGACAATTATCAGACACCATTACAAAAACTGCTGACACAAATTAACTAAGTACAAACAATAGTTGCAAGTCATACTTAGTAGAAGGTACATTTACATGTAGAAATTGGGTTTGTCAACAATGTCTACCAAGCACAGGTTAGAGAAACACAAGCAAGGGATAAAGTAAGTCTGTCTTGGGCAAGGAGAAATAAGAAAGGAATAGGGGAGATCAAGGATGACATCCTTGAAGGCATGCACTTCCACCGAAGAAAGATGTGAGGATATATTTAATGGGAATAGCAAGTCTAGAAAAAGTGAAGAAAATAGAAGAGAAAGAAATAGTTTGAGTAAGAGCAGTATGAGTAAATGTCAGTGTCTGTTAGGAATTAGAGAGTTAAAGCTGACTAGTTTCCTGGGAATTTTTTGTGCATCTTTGGGCTTTGTCTGACCAGCAGGATGTCAGTAGAAGAGGGTTTACAGACAAAAAAGGCTATTGCTTACAAACTAGGACAATGAAGCACTTATCTTCAGACTAGTCACTTCTTCTTCTTTCGGCTTTTCCCGGTTAGGGGTCGCCACAGCAGATCACCTGTCCGCTTATGATTGGCAGTGGAGTTTTATGGTGTCAAGTTGCCAGCCCAGCACCCAACCTTCCACAGAAGGCACACACATGCACACACTCACATCTAGGGCCAATTTAGAGTGTCCAATCCACCTACAGCATGTCTTTGGGATGTGGGAGAAAACCGGAGCACACAGAGGAAACCCACACGACCACAGGGAGGACATGCAGACTCCGCACAGAAGGCACCACAGCCCAGGATCAAACCAGAGAACCTCTTACTGTGAGGCAGCAACGCTAACTGCTGCACCACCGTGGGCACCCATCTTCAGACTACTCACTATGCAGGCTAAAATACATGCAGAAGACTGGCTACCCTTAACACTTACTTAAAGCACGAGGTACCAGGTTTGTCCTAAATAAAGAGTGGGGGGTGAGAGAACAAAGATTTCCTGTTGGATTAGCCTGCTCTGTGTATGCTTTAGGGATGTTTCCAGTGAAAAAATACACAAGAATCTGACAAGCCTACATGCAGCTAAAAGAGAAGAAAGGCCCTACAGACTAAACTTCTGTGAATAAGTTCTACATGAAGTCTTAAGATCACTCAGCCGTAGAGATATGCATACTTGCACAGTGAATGTTGTCATCAGGGAAATAAGGTTGTGGAGATATTCATCTGCCAAAAATATGCCTAACCTTTCTAGGAAAATCTACAAAAAGATAATAATATATAACTATGTCTATGCAGTTACAAATGTATCCATGTAGACAAAGAAATATGTCAGTACATACATTTACAGATATGTATAAAAACCTATGAATAAATAGAAGATACAAGTACTTAACATGCCTACAGATTTTTGAGAGTTCTCTTAAGAGCATTTGCTTTCTGTAATTGACTTAAAGATCCTACAGATCTTCAAAACTTATCAGAAAAATATCTATTTTTCTCTCATTATCTATATAACCCTTTGCACATAAATGAGACAGTCATACAGGAGGAAGTTCTCCACCAAACTCACTTCTGGAGAAAGTTCTCCATGGAGGTTTGGATGCAGCAAACTGCGCTAGCAAATATGTCATCTCATTACTATCTCAGTGCCATAGAAGCATCAAGCTCCTTTTCAGATCCAGTTGATGTAGGATCAAACAAGCGTTCTGGTACATGAAAAAAATGTCTATATACACTAGATGTGAGAAGGCAAAATTGGCACTGGCATCTATAGGGGAGGTGACAGGTAGTCTCATTTGTGCACAGTCATCCAGAGGATGCTGACTGTGTAAGCAACATTTGATAGCATTATTAAGACTAGCCCAGATGTATGCATGTCATGGAGCATATGTTGTATTCAATGTGTAGGACAAGTACCTTATTTATTTATTTATCTATCTGTCTTTCTATCTATCTATCTATCTATCTATCTATCTATCTATCTATCTATCTATCTCTCTATCTATTTATTGACATTTGATTACTGGGAAGGTCTGACTGGGTAGGACCCCATTTTTATTTGAGACCCAGGAAGAAAAGCTTCAAAGTATTACAAAATATATCAAGACCAATAATTTTGCAATCTTCAAAAATAATACAAAAACATCAATACCAAATTAGACATAATGTGCACCATTGGTTAAGAATAGAGACAAGTTATATCACAATCATTTAATAATTAGAGAAATTTTAGCCAGTTTATAGAGACTAGGGTTGAATTTTTGGCCGTGATGCAAGATTTCTTTTATGGCTGTCCAGAATTGTTTTCAAGTTGTGTTTGCTATCGTTATGAAAGTTATTGTAGTATAGTTTTTTTTTATTTTCATTCATTTGCTTTTTAATATGATTGGAAAGCATTCTGAAGTTTTTAAGATAGTGTGGTGTTTTATATTTTTACCATTCTTTCCATGATTTTTCTTTATCCTGCATTAGCATTCTACTCTTTTTGGATAGCCGTCCTTCTAGGATATGTAGGGCTGCTTAGAATATTCAAAAAAGTTGTATTGAATTCATTTACAGAATGATCTCACAAGAGGATTTTAGGATGTTCCAGTTAACAGATGTTAAAGTAGTAATGCATATTTCTGGGCTAAACTTGGAAACATTGATTTTTTTTTACTAGCATGCTATTTAAGTTGATGTGTGAGATGTCGTTGTGTAGATTGGGAGATGATCACTAATATAAACTGACATTGTAACTGTGGTGGTGTATTTGCTAGGGTCTGATACTAGAATCCAGTCTAATAGGGAATTTGATGTCTTGTTATAATGTGTGGGGCTACTAATTAGTTTTGTGAAACCTTAAAGTTCATGCTAGCTGTAGGGTAGTTAGCGTTTATGCCCATTCACATTACTTAGTAGTATTTTTTCTTGTGTAGTTGTTATGGATAGCCAGTATAAGATATCTTCCGGTACAGTTGTACTGTTGCCAGGAGGGATGTAAAGGACAGTAATTAATTTGTTTTTTTTTTTTTTAAGAAATAAGAGGTTCTGCTGAACTGAATTTTGGTATTAGTTTGTTGTAAGGGATAATGTAGTAGTTGCTGGGAAATATTAAATATTAAAGCAATACCACCACTTTTTCTCTTTATATAGTCATTACAGATGATATTATAGCTGGGAAGTATAATTTCATGTAGCTCAACAGTTTTATTCCTTACGCTTCTAACATTTAAGGCAGCAAAAGTTAGATTACTTTCTGAGGTCGAAGTTGACCATCATGGGTTTAGAGCAGTATGTGGAAGAAAACTGTATTGCTTTTCATTGTGATACATGGAGCCAGGATTAGGGTGAATGTCTGTTCATAGAAGAATTTTAGTGTGTGTGTGTCTTTCGGCTTTTCCCGGTTAGGGGTCGCCACAGCAGAACTCCAGTCCGCTAATGATTGGCAGTTGATTTTCATGTACTGGCTTGCCAGGCCTGACGCACAACCTTCAACGAAGGTACGCCCATTCACGCATGTCTCCATGCAGATGATGCTCTAGCTGAGAATCGAACCTGACAGAGTCTTACTGTGAGGCGACAACATTACCGCAGCACCACCACCGCTTGTATATTGGAGAATTATTGATCATTTCTTTTTTGGAGAGTATTTTTCCACTTACTTTTGTTTTGAAGTTGAAATGGAATTAAATTGTCTATATTTCAAGTAAAGGTGAGAGGCATCATTAAATAGGTTTTGGTGCAATGTGTGGAGAGTATAGGAAGTATGAATAGGTGGTTGGGACAGATTTGTAGAGATGTTGAGCTGTTATAAAGTCATAATAGAATGAGAGATGGTGCAGTAGGAGGAAAAGAATAGAGGATAAGCTAAGTGCTAGCATGATTAGGTAAAGGGATATGCATTTTATTGCTGGAAGGTAGCAGGAATCAAGAAGGAGACAAGAATGAAACACTTATGAAATATTCATGGAATTAATCAGTATATCAAAAAAGTGTTATATATACCAAACCACCAGCAATTGACATTACATATTTGTTAAAGGGCACAGGCTCAAAATACATAAAGCTTCCCCAGGATTCATTAAGCTCTGTGCAGGAATAGTGCTATTCCTGCAAGGAGCGGATCGTGGCCATGTAGAGCAGCAGCGCACCTTGCATATTAATGAAGGCACGCTGCTGTATGCTCTACACAGACATGATCCGTGTATGTGCACAGGGGGCATGTCTGTGCAGTGCATGGAAGCTAAACATGCCCCCTGCACTCAAAAAGTGCCATATGGCACTTTGTAAGCCATACTAGCATAATATTAGATCATAGCTCTAATATTATGCCAGTATATCAGTGTCAGCGAACAAAGAAATGTAAAATAAATCATTTCAGTGTCCATGGACACTGAAATAAAACCGGCAAACAGGAAAGCAATACAGGGGATGTGTCACAGCTTCTGTAACACATCCCCTGTATTGCTAAAGCACCATATGGCACATCTAACATTTGACTTAACACATCATACATCTGAAATTTGAGTTCCAGACATCATACCCTTCAGAAAAGCCATGCTACATCAAAGCCTGTTAGTCTATCAACTTTCTAGGTTTGTAAGAGCAATGCACTGATAATAATGCAGAAAGCAATGTTTAAACCCCCACAGTAAATAAAAATAAAACACATATGTAATTTTTTTTCTGTCCTCAATAAAGTAGATGAGTGGGAGTGCACATCACGCAGCTATGCTCAGCCTAGCCTATACATCCCAATGAGCTAAATAGAAATATATGGCTGAAACATTGCAAAGTGAAATAGTGTAGTGGTAAGAGCTTTCCCTTAATAAACAGGCATTTGCAGTTCAAGAGTCCATTTGTTTTTATCTGTTAGAAAAGCACAAAAATATTTTTGTTTTCAGTAGGTAGTGAATAATATAAATATTTGTTAACCAGGAAAATGTAGCAGGTCCAAATGTGAGGTGTCAGTGTAGTACAAATGTGAAACCCCCATATAAACGCAAGTGTCCCATACAGCATAGCCACAAAATAATTTACTGTAATGAAAGAACATAGGGGGATGTAATGGAAGGTAAACATACATATCATAATATGTCATGTATGGCGCAGTGGTGCAGCTGTAGCATTGTTGCCTCACAGCAAGAGGTTCTCCGGTTCAATTCTCGGCTGGGGTGCCTTCTGTGTGGAGTCTGGATATCCTCCTGCATTCTTGTGGGTTTCCTTTGGGTGCTCCGGTTTCCTTCGGGTGCTCCAGTTTCCTCCCATGTTACAAAGACATGTGTCTAGAGTGTTTCTCCCCAGGCTTCCACTTAAAATTGGCTTGTTCCAAGTCAAACTTTGACTGTTAACAAATGTTAAATAAATAAATACATTTATGAAGAATTAACCCCCACAATGCTGATAGTCTGTAAAAGGAAAGCTTAGCCAGAATAAGCATTGCTCATATGCAAATTCTAAGCAGAACTAGCATAGCTAAGCAGATTTGTGTTCTGGTAAGTAGTGCTTAGCATCTACCCCTCTAAGTAGTGCTCAAACCAGCTAAGCGGGTTTACCCAGTGCTTAGCTTAGCTTATTCAAAACTATCCAATCACGACAAAGGGTGGGAAATCAGCCATATGTAAATCTTGCAGCAGGAATACAGCTCATAACCAGTTGTAGCTTCCCAATGTAGGCAGTATGGCTGGTGTTGGAGAGGGTATGCACTTTCAGGGGCAGCGCTGGGGCATACAAGAGTCCAAGTTCATTGTAGGACTCCTTGTTAAAAGCCATGATACTGCTGCTGGACCAGTACCAGGGCTTCCATTACAAAGTGGAGGCCTGGGAAATTCCTGCCTGTGATCTCACCAGTGCCACTGGCATCCCTCAGATTGGTGAGCAGGTCCGGCATGACTATGCCGACTTGAAGCAGAGGAAGAAGGAGCTCTTGGACCAGTGGGCATGGCAGAAGAGTGATGTCTCAAGCATGTGTAAGTATTCATATCAATAACTGTTTACCAAAGTCCACCCTGTGTATGTGATGGATAGGTATGCATAAATGTTTCTCTATCTTCTTTACAGCTCCAGCTGAGCGGGCTGTGAACCAAGAAGCCCATGCAAGCAGGTTGCAAAGTTTGCATCTCAAGGCTGGTGAGTAACAATCTAGCTTGTAGTATTTATACCAAATAAATATAAAGGTGTAGAATATCACTTGGCAGTATTAAAAATGGGTATGGTTTGTACTGATAAACCAGACAACATCACAGTAATAGTCTTATATAGGTTATATATAAAAAAAACTGTAACTGCCTGTCAATAAAATTCAAAACCCTGGACTGGTTGTGTTTACTCTGGTATTGTATGAATTGAAATGTGTACAGGTTATGCACAGCAACTATAGCTCTGAAAGCATTAAACAACCAAGTCTCATCTGACAAAGTTAGTGCCTCTGTAAGACACGAGATTAACCAATATGAAATGTTTCATGCGCCAAGATCTGATATCTGAATAGTAATGTCTGTGTTAACCACTGTTTTCCACACTGTGCTATATCAAATGTATGTATAGGACTGTATGTATAAGAATGTTGTAATTACATGGTCAGATTGTACAACCAAGAGAGAATTAGACAGAACATATTCAAATAAGAGACACCAGTTTCTCAATAGCTTGTTCTGATGAAACACAAACTTGTATTTTCAGCAGAAACAACCACGGTTTGAATCCTGGGAGTGGTAGTAAGCTGTATGCATAATGTCAACTAGGATTTTGTAAAACAGTCAGGTAGTGTTAACCGAAATTCCCTCCACAGGTCTTCCAGGTGAGAGAAAGTATAAAGTAGCTATAAGAAGGTTGTAGTTATACTGTGTCCAACACTCATGGTCCAACCCCAAGGCTACAACTGACAGCAAGATAAGTACATACACTAAGTGGTCTCCCCAAGAAATGTTCAAAAGTGTTACTTTGTCACAGTGACTGGTCCCTATTGCCAACAACCAGGTTGACTGATAGAAATTAACCCAGAGTATGGCAGTGGCCACACACACACACACACACACACACACACACACACACACACACACACACACACACACACACACACACACACACACATGCACACACGCACACACGCACACACGCACACGCACACACGCACACACGCACACACGCACACATGCACGCACACACACGGTATGAGTGCACATATGTAACCCTGACTGTGTGAATATGGATAGAAATAGTCAGGTAGTGTTAACTGAAATTCCCTCCACAGGTCTTCCATGTAAGAGAAGGTATAAAGTAGCTATAAGGAGGCTGTAATTATACATTGTGTACAAACATACCACTGCTCAACCCAAGGCCATAGGTTGTTGTAATAATACCTGTAGAGTAATGATTAGAGCAATGATCATTAAAGCTGTGATCACTGCAAGAATCTACATTTGTTAATTGACATCTCTCTCTCTCTCTCTCTCTCTCTCTCTCTCCCCCCCAACTTATCTTCACCTATAATCTAAATACATAAATGAATGGGTATGTTTTCCACCAAACCTACAATTGGAACATGTGTCCTATTGTTCTACAAATGTTGAAATGTATTAAAATGAATGCTCTCTGTTCAAATAGTATCATTGTTTACCTGTTGCTATCAATGTAACCTGCATGCTGGTTACATATATGTATGTATTCTGTTTGCTATGCAAATGTTCCAAATCTGTTGTTTTGGGTTAATTGGAATATGCATGCATGTTGTTATAACTAATCCTGGAATGTGTTTACCATTACTAACCAACATATGTTCGAAAACGGCAACACCATAGCACGTTTGGGAAGGCTGATCCCAGTGGATCTGACTCTCCTGCCTCATACAGCTATGGCACTGGGCCCCAGCAAGTCTGGGACCCACCTTGGGACCTCCTCATCCACTGGTCCTGCACCACCTTCAGGTGAATCTGCCTCTGGAGATGGGGCTCGTCCCCCCTGGGTGCGGGCAGAGACAGGATCCTGTCACCCAAAGCCAGGTCCAGGGTCTGGTGCATAGTGAGCTCTGCAGAGAATTGGGATGTCTGCTATGCCAGCTTGAGGGCCTTGAAGGTGCAGTGGTGAGTGTCCATGGGTCGGAACCTCAATCCCACTGTATCCATTTGGGTGCTCGTGGGCTTCCGATTACCAAGCACCCCTCCGCATCCAAGTTGCTTACCCCCACATGCGTCATATACCCCACTGTATGCTGTGTTGTCTGTCTTCCTACCCAACCTACCTCCCCAAATATACCTACTATCCTTCCCCAACATCTCACTCTCACCTTAAAAAAAAAAACAGAGGCAATCTGCTCCCGTGACACATTATTGTTGTCCCCACCCCTGTCTCAGGGGTTTGAGTGTTCAAATTTACCTCCAAATTCAGTATATGTGCACAGCTGTTGCTGTAGAGAAAATGGACAGCTATGGACCTTCCCTACACCCATCCTGCACATCCCTAGCTATCGTTTATATTGTTTTTCCCTCTTCATACCCCCCTTTTTTACCACTTTCCTATAACCCCTTTTTTCTTTTCTTTTAAAGTAATTAACGCGAGGTAAGCAGCCATAAGCAGTAGTAAGCGAGACTAAGGCTGCTTGCATGGTGCTAAGCAATGCCTACACAGATTAAGCACTTTTAAGGCTGTCTGTCAGCATAGTTAACAGGAAATTAGCATTGCTTACTGCCACGCACACCCATGCAAATCTGCATATGACTCCTTAAAGTGCCTTAATCACTCTGTATCCAACAGCCCTTGTTTATTTATTTATTTATTTAATGCATTTGTTTACCGAGAAAGTCCACTGGGCCTAAAAGAGCCCATTTTCAGTGGAGGGCCAGGGAGAAAAACTCTGACAAGAACATAGATGCAGAAAAAAAAACATTAATTGGTACAGAAGTAGAAACAGTGTTACACATAGTGGTTACAGTAATATATACAGAATATATACATAAGTCAGGAATTTAGTTGGTTTGATTACAGTAACATATACAGAATGTATACATAAAAGCAGGAATTTAGTTGGTTGCCAGATGAATTCAGAGTGGTAAAAATGGAGATCAATTAATAAGCATTATTGTACCAGTATCAACAAGTGATTAAAGAAAAAATAATAATAAATATAGAGAAAGTATCATCAGTCACTAGTAGTAAAAAGCATAGGAATTTAGTTATAATATAATGAGAAGGAAGAGGTTAGGTTATAGAGCGGTACATAGCCAGGAAGAGTTGAGATGATTTTTCAGTATTTGTTTGAAGGTGATGGTGCTGCCCGTGTTTCCTACAGAAGGAGCAAGTGAGTTCTATAGTCTGACAAAGGTGAAGGAGTAGAGCAGATGACCAGCCGGTAAGGTGGGCTTTTCTACTTTTAGAATTAGATGATTTTCAGATCTTAGTTGCCTGCTGGGTTGGTATTTGGCAACTAACGTTGAGAGAGCAGGACAGTCTGTGGGTCTGTAAATTATTTTGTGTGCTGTATGGATGAATGAGAGATGGTGGGGGAGTTCCAACCAGCCTAATTGTTTCAGTGAGTTACAGTGGCGGGATGAGAATTTGGGCTTGCTGGCAAATTTGGCTATTCTCTTGTAACACATATCAAGTTTGGATTTTGTAGAATTTTGGATATTAGTGAGGAGAGGGGCAATAAAGGAGAGTGGGTAATAAAAATATAGTTGCAAGGGTTTGTCTAGTAGAGAGGCTAAGAAAGTGTTGGTGCCTGTACAGCATACCAAGCTTTTGGTGTGTTTTTTTATGTTACTGTTTATGTGTAGGTCAAAGTTTAGGTTTTCATCTATAATAATGCCTAGTAATTTAGTGTGTGGGATAACTTTTATAGTGGTATTGTCTTGGGCTTGTATACTGAAGATTTTTTTTAGCTAGGGGAGTAGTTTTCTTAGGGTAAAAAATTACTAGTTTAGTTTTTTCTTTTTGGATTTAGGGCAAGATGATTGTTAAGCATACAAGATTCAGTAGAGGTGAGGGCATTCTGAGTGATCTGCTGGAGTTCAGAGCTGGAATTTGCAGTGCATATTATTGTAGAGTCATCAGCATACTACATTACTGAGCATTGGGGGAGAGTGGTGTGAACGTTGTTAATAAAGATGTTAAATAAGACAGGACCAAGTATAAAGCCTTGGGGTACCCCTGTGGAAGTACTGAGGAAGGGAGCGTAAGACTGTTGCCATTTGGTGGATTGCTGCCTATTGGAGAGGTAGCTATTGAACCATTGTAGGGTAGGTAGGGAAATGTGGAAGGTAGATAGATTAGAGGAGGATAGTGTGGGAAATGGTATTGAAATCTTTGGAGAGGTCGAGGAAAAGAGAAGCGGTTATTTTACCAGAATCCCATGCCCAATTAACTGTATCAAGGAAGGAGAGGAGGGCTGTAGTGATTTTATGCTCTGGTCTGAAACCATGCTGAGCGGGTGACAGAATATGATTTTCAAGCAGGTGGTTGTGGAGTTGGGCATGGATGCAATTTTCCAGTATTTTACAGAGGGGTGAGAGAAGAGCTACGGGTCAAAAGTTTGTGGCATCTGTGTTGGTGCTGCCTTTGTTTAAGGGGAGAATAAATGCTTTTTTCCAGATGTCTGGGACAAGAGACTCTTTAATTGATCTGTTAATGGGTATGCTGATGGGATAAGCTATATAGTTTGCAGCTAGCTGCAGGAAGTGTGGGGGTAGATTGTCAGGGGCTAGAGTACAGAGTTTAAGCTTAAGTAAAAGTTTTTTTTTATTGTTGCAATGGGTATGGGCAGAATTCTAGGTTAGAGTTGTGTGTAGGATTATTTTCTGGGATGGCGTCATCATTGGCTGTCTTGGTGGTGGTGATGTTAACCATAGGAAAGGTGGTGGTTAGGTTAGCTATGGCATCACTGAAGTTGGAATTGAAGAGGGTGGCAAGTTTGGTAGAGGTTTCTTGTGGTTCAGGAGATGGATTGCTTTCAGATCCCGGATGTAATAGATGGTTGATAGAGGATGAGAATTTTTCTGTCTTCCCAGCAACAAAATAATCAGCACTTGCAAGTTGTGAATCCAGGACCCTGACACCATGGCCACAGCAATTTACCACTAAGCCATCTGAGCTGCAGCTATGAAAAACTAGCAAAACAAATAAAACTGCAAAATATGTATAAAGGCCACAAGCAGCAATATAAATCCAAAAAAAATACCAGGTTTATTCCAAAATGAAAACACAGTAAAAGGTAGCGCTTTCGTCTTGTTTCATTGAGCAAGACTTCTTCAGACTAATAAAACAAACAGGACTAACCATATTTAAACATTTTAAAATAGTCACATGACCACTTTAATGGATTAATTTAAAGACTAAAAGGTACAATTCTTCTCAAATGAAAATCAATACACATATAAATGAATAAAAATGAATACAATTCGATGCACATACTAATGAAACCAATGCCCTTAAAAATGAAGTTCAATGCATTTAAAACATTTAAAACTATGTGCTGATAAATAAATAAATAAATAAATAAGTAAAATACTTACATACAATCTTAAAAATCAAGTTAGGTGTAATATAATAGTGAATAACCCCTTATATAATCTGTTCTCAAAAACGGACTTTATGCTAGTACTAAAGTCTTGCTCAATGAAACAAGACAAAAGCGTTAACTTTTACTGTGTTTTCGTTTTGGAATAAACCTGGTATTTTTTGGATTTGTCCTGCTGCTTGTGGCCTTTATACATATTTTGCAGTTTTATTCATTTTGCTAGTTTGTCAGTGTCTTTGTTCAACAGACCACATGGCTGCAGGAACGAGTTCAACCAAGGACTTATTTTTATAGGATGATCTTAACCTGAATTCGAACAATCCTGATTCCAATGCATTTAGTGTGCAACAATTACTTAACGTTGTCTCTACCTTAACTAAGAAGGTAGACCAGCTTACTTCTATTGTGAATAACCTACCTAACCTGTCCCAAGGACCGTTTTTTAACGATCATCACTGTCAACAGAATACTGTGGGTGGTAACGGCACTATTTCGTTAGTGGACCCCGACCTGAAGGGGAACTCTGCACTTTCAACTAAAACCAGTAAGGAAGTATTACCTACTACTCTCAAGCAGCACAGTTTACAGAATGCCGCTCTTTTGGCAGAAATGGCACTAATTCAGTTGTGGAGCCTGACCTAAAGGGGAATCCTACTACTGCACTCATTACCAGTAAAGAAACACATTCTACTATACATGATATAACTGGTAGAATATGAGCCCTGAGTGAAACGAGGGCAACACAATCGAACATTGAGCATGGTGCTCCTTTTAATGTTGAATCTAATGTTCTGAATGGTACATTTAATTTAACACCAGCAAGTAACTCTAGTAATAGTTTAAAATTATGGCTTGATCAACCTGTACTTTTGGGTGAACAAAATGCACACACTCAAAGTCCCCATTTAAGTGAAGGTAATTCCAGCAATGTTGACAATTTAAAGATGTTGGACACAAAATCCTTCAAAGTAAAAAAGTTAAAGCTTGAAATAACCTACTTTAGGGAATATTTACAGAGACGCCAGGTCCCAAAAGGCTTAAGATCCTGGCATTTCCCGACTGGTTTGGTCTGTAATTCTGCTTTTCATCATGAGCTCATTTCCTTGTTTGATAAACAAGGTTTAGAGCTCATTGAAATGTTTATAAAACATTACACTTCCATTATTGAAATTTTAAATGAAGAAATTAATATCTTGGACAAAAACATCAAAAGTGATACTGATTTTATAAGATACAAATATGAATATGAGCGTATCTTCACCAGCATCACAGGGCAGATAACTAAGTTTAAATCAACCAAAAACAAAAAAAACTTGAATGTGATAGCAATGAATATGAGAAAGGCATTGCTTATCCAAAGCCCCCACCCATTCAAGAGTGGCTGAATCCCTCCACCCACCCTCATAACAATGATCATAATCAGATTACTGATGGGTATAACACACAATCTCCAAGATGCAGCTATGCAGAAGCAGCAGAAGATGAGACTCAGCAACAAGCAGAAGGAACCAGCTGGAATGGCTGTTTACATAATAACAACAAGAATAAATGTTCAGTTAGGAATACCAACTCGAATGTGGGCAATGGGAATTTCAATCAAAATAATGGTGCTTCTAACCGCAATTACAACTATAATAATAACAATCAAAATTTTCACGGGGGGGGGGGGGTCCCAGAGCAACTCGAAGAATAACTCGAGAGCATTGAATGCCAACAACCAGAGAAGAAACAACACGACTCAAAGGTAATGGTTGGCCCAACTAGCCACAACCTAGCTGGTACCTATGGTTCTGTTCTTAGCATAATTTCAAACAGTGATTAGGACTTTAAGATTTTTAATTATTCCAACATGGTAGTTGATACCTCCCTACTGTATTTACTTGCAAGGGGTTTGACTTTTGTCCCTGACCACAGGGCAGTCCTGTCCAGGTCGATAATAGACTTGAAATGTTTTATACGGAAATTGAATTTGGAAAGTATGTTTCACAATCAGCCAGTGGTTCACAGAGAATGTAAGGTTTTGAGTACATTTAATTCACCCCTAGCCTCTTCCTTGTCAACATTTGAATGGATTTGTGAGTTGGAGTTATGCAACTTGGACAATAGTTCTTCTATTCCTCACAACAAGATAGTAAATTTTAGTGAATAGGACTGGGACTTATTGGGTTCTTTATACGACCAGAATGTACGGGTTATTAAACCCGATAAAGGCGGTGGCCTTGTATTTTTTGATGAATTTGACTAAAGGAATCATATGCTTAGGCTACTGAATACTAATAATTATGAATAGCATCACTAAATGAAGTAAACAGGGCTCAGTAAAAAGTGAAAGTTTTTTTGAATGACTTATTTATTGAGTCTAGAATTAATATTGATTTGTATAATTACCTATCATGTCTAGCCTATTTCTGAAGGTCCATAAGAACTTAGATGATCCCCCTTTATGACCAATTGTGAATGGGAGGAACTTGATCATGTACCCATTAGCCAAATATGTTGATACCGTATTAAAGAAATTGGTCGAGCAGGTGGAGCATATATGCAAAGACTCTTGGGCCCTTTTAAAAAACATCAATGGCCTTGAATACAAACACGATGTATTCTTGACCATTGATTTTAAGGACCTTTACATGGTCATCCCTGCTGACACAGGCATTGAATGGGTATCTAGATGTATGGTCAGAAAGGTTGTACTGCAAGAGAAATTGAGCTGGTTCAAAAATTCCTAGATCTGATCTTATCCAATAATTATTTTATGTTTGAGGAGAGATATTTTTTCCAAAAAACAGGTGTTGCGATGGGCTCCCCATGTGGGGCAAGATTTGCCAACATAGCGATGGCCCATTGGGAACAGCAATTTGTATTTAATAATAACACATTTAGTAAGAATATAACTTACTATACCAGATATTTGGATGATGTTTTTATTATTTTTGAAGGAAACCCTGATACTATTCTGACATTTATTGAATATTTAAATAGTACAACACAATTTTTGTCCTTTACTCACAGTCTAGGAACCGACAGCAGAGTGTATCTAGATGTTGACCTTTATAAGAACAGGAGGAATAAGGTTTTTAAAGCTGGAATCCACAGAAAACACACCTACTCCAATTCATTTCTCCATTTTACCAGCTGTCATCCCTATCAGCAATAGATATCTGTTGTCAAAGGCCAACTGGTCAGACCGTCCGGCATTGTCTCTGACGACAATGATTTCAGGATAGAATGTCAAACATTATGTGATATGTTCTTAAAACGAGAGTATCCCCTCCCATTATTGGAAGAATTAATTGGTGAGGTGCAGTTTAAGAGAAACAGTGGCATATTTAATCCTATTTTATCAACACATTTTGGCACGGTCGTGATGCTGCGGTAGCATTGTCGCCTCACAGTAAGACGTTGTCCTGTTCGATTCTCAGCTAGAGCGTCTTCTGTGTGGAGACATGCGTGAATGGGCGTACCTTCATTGAAGGTTGTGCATCAGAGCCGGCAACTCGGCATGTAAAAAT
>NC_056735.1:987429353-987496853 GCF_019279795.1 Protopterus annectens | reverse complement strand
AAAATACACTCACTGGAAGTATTCCTTAAAATGGGGAACAATGACATCTGTGCTGTAACAGAGACCTGGTTAAAGGCAGCAGGAAGCATTCCTGCACTACCAGTCTATAACTGACTCCACACCTTTTGGCTACAGAACTTGAAGAGAAGCTCCAAAGGTGGTGGTATTTCCATATTCCTAAAGGATGCACACACCTCCAGACTAGTAGACCAGTATTATGCATGACAGATCCTGCAGGTGTAGCTAACATTGGGTAAGACAGAGGTTTGGGTTGTAGACTGCTATAGGTCCCCAAACATGTCCCAAGACTCACAATCCATGTCCCTAAACACCCTGGAGAATATTAGTGTCCAACCTAAAATTTTCATACTGGTTAACTTCAACTACCCCACCATTAACTGGGAAAGCTACTCAAGTACTGATGCACTTGTCCATCACATCAACCTGGTCCTTACTAACATGGGAGACTGTTGCTGTACACCAATAGTCAACTCCACCCTTGTTATATCTGACCACAAAGTAATCACCTTTGGAAATCCGCAGCCCTCCTACCCCACTGCATAGGTAACCACCATGAAAAGATTTTCCAAAGCTAACCATGGTCTCCTAAAAACAGAGGTGGCCAACCTCACAGCAGCCATGCAAATGCAGACTAGTTGCATGACTGCTGAATCAAACAACAATGCACTATGATCATGTACATAAATGTGTGGATAGTGCCATACCCAATAGAACCAAGATCCTCACCTCCAAAAAAAGGAAGCCAATCTGGTGGCCCTCACCCATAAAGAAACTGTACAACAGAAGGAGGGAACTGATATGGATTAAGGTGACGTCCCAAGACTGGAAAAAAACCCTTATGGGCCTCAATTAAAAGTTGAGCTCTCTCATCAAATATTACAAAGTTATTTGTGAAAACAGAATTGAAGCACATAGTAAAGACAATCACAAGGCCTCATACAGTTATATAAAGAATCTCCATGGCAATACCAAGATTTGCTCTGAGCTACTAGACAATTGCACCTCCTAGATGGAGCCAACAAATATTGCCAATATACTGGCTGACATATTCAGTGCAAACTTTACCCCTCTCCACCCCAAAGGACCAATCACAATACCAGTACACTGCCAGACACTCAATATTACTGTTGCACAGAGTAAAACTTCACTGTCCAAGGCCAATAATACAGCTTCTATGGGACCTGACAATATCCCTGGCTGTGTTCTGCATGAACTACAGAGTCATCTGACACCTCACCTGTGTGCCCTGTTCAAGCACAGCCTTCCCCTCAGGCTATGTTCCTACTGAATTGTGCACTGCTACAGTCACCCCTCTCCACAAACGAGATTCAACTACAGACCCTCAGAACTACCGCCCCAACTGCCTGACAAGTCTGTTATGCAAAGCTATGGAATGCATCATCATGCACCTAATAAACAGGGATATGAGAATTTGCAGACTCAGGATCCCACACAGTTTACTTTTATGAAGGGTAGGTCATACCTGCTCAGTCAACCAGGTCAACTTCTTGGAGTCCGTCACCAGAGCTATGGATGAAGGCAAGGTGACACATACAGCCTGCCCTCATCTGGCCAAAGACTTTGATAACATTCCCCACTCAAGCATCATGCCAAAACTCACTAAGCTAGGCATCAACCCCTATATCACTAAGTGGGTTGCAAAATGGGTCACATATAGGACTCACAGTGTAAAAATAGCTGACTCCAAGTCAGACTGCTGAGCAGTCATAAGTGGAGCCCCACAGGGTTCTGTCCTGGGTCCTCTTATGTTTGGTATTAACTTCTCTGAAGTCCATGCAAACAAGAAGGGACTCTGGCTGACAATGTTTGCAGGCAACTGCAAGTTGACAGCTATTATTAACTACCCAAGTGATGTTGGCATCCTACTGAAAGGCATCACTGAGACCAATGACTGGTGTCAGGCCCATGGCCTTAAGCCCAGTGTCAGAAAATGTGTTGTCATCCCCTTTGGGGAAAACCCTGTTCCCATGAATTACCATATCAATGGTAGTCCCCTGAATGAAGAAGGCTTTATAAGAGATCTGGGTACACAGGTTGACAGCAATGTCTCTTTTGACCACCACATTCCCACTGTGGTCAGAAAGTCCTTCTATGTGGAACATCTCAGCACTAACGGATTAGCATCCATGAAAGAAGAGGTCATTGTCCCTCTGTACTCTTCTTGACAGAGTGACAGTTTGCTTCAGCATACATATTCTGATGGATGTGAGATAGATAAATGAAATGCATGTCCTCATTTTCTGACAACAATCATATCATCACAGTGATTTACCCGAGAAATGAGAATAATTTGTAAAACAGACCAGAAATATGAGCAATAAATCTGGACATCCTGAAACAATCCAGCCAGTTGACATGTATACTTAGAACCCCTTACTGCAATGACTCTGGACCAAGGCTGACAAAGTAGTGGGTGGAAACCATGAAAATGAGGATGTATCTGAAGTACTGGTATAGATAGGTTAACACAGTTGCTGTAGTAACACCCTCCTATGTGCTCCAACATATATTTAGTGAAATATCACAAGTAATTGAATTAGTGAATCTGCTATGGGTAATTACACATGTATTTGCAAATATATCAGGCACTACAGGGATGTAACAGCACTGACAAACAGACACCAGTGTGACAGTGCATACCCACAGCCATTATAACCACAGTCACAGTCACATACCGGTAAGTCATGTGAACAGTAGAGTATACGGACTGTGTGAACAAATACATCACTGTTTGCCACACACTAGCCCTACATATACAGTCCAAATTCTCAGTGTAGTCTGAATCCTCACCTTGGTACAGGACATGTCTCAGTCTGGCCCTACAAACACATAGCCAATAGATCAGCAGAAACTGAAGCAGCATGCACAGTCAGATAAAGAAGGAGCTATAACACTTACATCCACCCCCTCCATACACAGCCCAAATAACATGCACACATGACATGTATACACAGTCATGACAGTCTGTTAACAATGGCCAGATATACACAGGCCTCTCACATGTACAGTTCACCTCAGAATGTACAGGCTCAGGACTCATATCTATGACCTCTTCCCTGACATGTCTGTGGGTCTACTACATCACTGGGATGGTGGCAGAAATGAAGGCAAGAAATAATGATAATAAATATGCCTGGGCCTCACTGACGTCTGCACAAAGTCTGACATCATTTGGGGACAGAGGCACAAACACAGGGGTCGATTTTACATATTGCTGTCATACATTGAAACAGTTGCAGATGTTACTGAATTTGTTGTAACATATCCTTTATGAGGAATACAATGTTCGTAATACCAACAGATGTGCGTATTTACTGACTGCATTCTACAGAGTCCACGACTGATTTACCAAGGACACCAACTGTCTGGGGAACATACAAAACATAACAGGCAAACATGTGTACAGTCTGTGGACAGTGTGCCAGTGGAGAGGTATGTCAGAGACATATCACTGTCAATTCTGAAGTCACACACTAAATGCATGTCCACACAAACCCTGTCAATCTATCAACCCACCATGTGTATAACATGACTGGTGACATAGAATCTGTTCACAAATCTGGGGATATGTCCCCCATGTTGTTTCCCTGTCTCCACATGTCCTGTTCTGTGATGTATAGCCACCTACTGTATGTGAATCCGTAGCCCACCACAGCAGTAATGTCCCTCACACAGGAAAAGAAAAGGTGCAATGCCCACATTAAGGAATGTCCCATATGTCGGAACTAGCAGCAGTGTCCAAGCCCACAGCACAATACTATGTAGGCACCTACATAGTGGTATGGCCTTACCTGACATCTGCACATCTGTACAGAGGGCAGACAGAAAGTAGATAGCCAACAGGTTATGCATTAGGATGAAAGTTTTGAAAGATAGAAGTCTGAAGCTGAAAGGTATGCCATTACTACATAACAGCAGTCCTCAATGACATGTCCAAAAAACACAATAGTCTGCAGTTAATATCATATCCAATAGGAGATACATAAAAACATACAACTCAAACACCAAGAACAAGATAGTCAGTATTCAGAGTCCCAGCTTAGCATGCAGGGGTGTATGGTTCTAGTACTACAATCTGCAATCCACTTTTACTTGGAATAGCTCTGTTAAAAGTACTAACGTAATGATATAATGTGTGTTAACCTATTTTTGTCAACGAATGCACTGCAGCTGGTGTAGCATGCAAATGTGACTGCATATAACCTAGGATACTACCCATGTATAAAACAAATACAAAGAAAAAATATTGTTGTGCTACCCATGTATACTCAGGTGTCCAATACAGTATAGTCACACCCCTTGCTACTGTAATGACAGTACACAGAAGCATGTTATACACAGGAAGTTAAACACACTTAATAAAGATATCATTACCCTGCTATTTTATCAGACTGGAATATGACCAATGGTTACCAGGTCTGAGCTATGCTTAGCAAGTTTAAGCATTGCTTAAATGCTAATGCTAAGCAGATTTGCTCACTGGTAAGCAAAGCCTACACGGTGTAAGCACCTATTCATTTAACAGTACATTAGCACCGCTTACCACTGTGCAAACCCATGCAAACACACTTTAAGCTCCTCAAAACTGCCCTTGTTCTGCCTAGCAACAGAATAAGCAGCCCTTCCAGGTCTTGAACCCAGGAACCTACATACCACAGCCAAAGCAATTTACCAATAAGCCACCTCAGATATATTGATTTAGGATGTTTTCTCAAACATACCCTTCTTTACAGCCAGATTACAATAGGGAGGAGACACTGTGCAAGTAGGAGGGATTAGTATCTTCAAAGATATATATATATATATATATATATATATATATATATAAAGAAACATATACATAGAGAGACAGATAGATACGTATGGAGATACATATATGTGTATAACAATATATAGATATATTACCAATAAATACTGAGGTGTGTATGTGTGTGTGTGTGTGTGTGTGTGTGTGTGTGTGTGTGTGTGTGTGTGTGTGTGTGTGTGTATACATATATATATATATATATATATATATATATATATATATATACACACACACACACATATATATTATATATATATATATATATATATATATATATATATATATATATATATATATATAAATTAAACCCACGGTGGTGGTACTGCAGTAGCGTTGTCACCTCACAGTAAGACGCTGTCCGGTTCGATTCTCAGCTACAGCGGCTTCTGCGTAGAGTCATGTGTGAATGGGCGTACCTTCGTTGAAGGTTGTGCGTCAGGCCTGGCAAGCCAGTATGTAAAAGTCAACTGCCAATCATTAGCGGACCGGAGTTCTGCTGTGGCGAACCCTAACCAGGAAAAGCCGAAAGACACAAACAAACATATATATATATATATATATATATATATATATATATATATATGTAAACAATGCATTCATTTTATATATATATATATATATATATATATATATATTTTTTATATATATATATAAACAATATATACATTGTATATATATATATATATATATATATATATATATATATATATATGTAAATATATATGCATACATGTCTTAAAATGCCCATGCAAACATATACTGCTGATAATATATATATATATATATTTTTATATATATATATATATATATATATATATATAAACAATATATACATTTTATATATATATATATATATATGTAAATATATATGCATACATGTCTTAAAATGCCCATGCAAACATATACTGCTGATAGACCACTCATAACTGGGGCAGCATGCACAGTGGATACAAAATGACCAATAACACTCCCATCTGCTCCCCCCACAATCCAAATAAAAAGTGAACAGTACACTGCTACGAAATCATGATAGGCCATACACAATGGCCAGACATACAACAACCTCTTAGCAAAACAACTAAAATGACTGAACATAGCAAAGAGAAACACAACCAGCTAGTAATTCACACATGTTTATTATACTCTGATGTCTTGGCCAAAGCCTTCAAGGAGTAAAAGATTACAGGACATACTTGCCTTAATAACAAGAAGCAATTAACACTTAATTACATAATTAAATACACAGCCTCCAATTACACTCTTCGTTTAACCCCTAATGGATAAAGTATCACATTTAATATTAGTACATTGATTCTGTACATAACAGTTATCCTTTTATGAATGTTTCTTCAAACTGAGGAACAGACTTATTCCAAATCAGTATTTTGGAAACCACTACTGTCCCATGGTGACATTTATTCAAATGTACAGCTATAGAACTGTCTTCTTTCTTATCAGTAATATGTCTCATATATTCTAACAGCCTAGATTTAAAACAGGTGTCATTCTCCCCCACATAACATATGCTACAAAGGCATCTAAGAGCATTGTCCATACACCAACCTCTTGAATGTACAGACTCCAACATGTTTTCCAGCCTTTCCCCACAGCAGGAATGACAGCACTAAATAATGATAGACCATTATACCTGACATAATTGGTGGACAGAGGCCCAAATACATGGCCATACTTTAAATATTGCTTTTATACACTGAGGAAGTTGCTGGTGTTACAGGGTTTGTTGTAACATGTTTTTTGAGGGATATAAAGTCAGAAAAACAAATGGATGTTAGCATTTACTGACTGCAATCACCAGAGTATGCTACTGATATGCCAAGGACAACACCTGTCTGGGGAACAGACCAATCATAATAGGCCAACCTGTGGCCATTATGTGGATAGCCCTACAGTTGAGAGCTATACAGAGACAGAACTTTGTCAGACTGAAACCCATGCAGATGTAGCATGTTCAGACAAACCCTGTTAAACTAGCAGTATTCCAAACATATAACAGTAATACTCATATTCTGCTCCTAAGTCTTGAACTTTCTGTACCATTTATTTGGCTTTTTTTCCACAAGTCCTGTTGTAAGAGGTATTAGCTCACACACCTCCAGGATGTCTTCCTCACAGATAAGAGAAAGGACTAATGCCCACATGGAGTACTCAATTATAGGAGTGTGTTGCCATGACATTGGCTATTGGAAGAACTACACACTGCACTGCATGCAGTTAGCAAGTAGGGAACAACAACTGGTGCACAGGCCATCACCTGGTCAAGAGCATCACCTACAAAAGCCATGCTGCCACTTATTCAAACCAGCTCTATCCCTGTAGTACACAGAGAGAGAGAGATAAAGAAAGAAAGAAAGAAAGAAAGAAAGAAAGAAAGAAATGAAGAAAGAACGAAAACAAAAGAAAACAAATAAAAACAGAAACAAAAACTTGAAAAGAGAAGAAAAAAAGGTAAGTGGAACATGTAAACATGTAACTGAATGCAGTACTTGATCTGTGATAATGGGAAATATGATTTGGAAGAATATATGTCCCAAAAAGACTTGCTGCACTAATGTACTGCTGAACAGATGCTATGGCCATAGCATCTGGCCCTCTCTGCAGTGGGAGAGATCACAGCCATACCTCTCAACTGCACAGATCTTAACAGAATGTCCAGATTTTCACATCATAGTTTTTTGTCTGTTCCTCCTGAAATCTGTACATTCCTGGCAAATTGCTGAGGACTGAAGTCATCAAGTAATGACAACCACATGTGTTTATGACTCCACATCCTTAAGAATATTCACGGTAATGCAAAATGTATTATTCTACAAACTTCCTAAGTTTGTAACAGATGCCTGGTGTCAAAGCCATGGCCTGAAGCTCAATGCCAAAAAGTGCATTGTCATCCCCTTTGGTAAAAACTCTGTACCCATGAACTACAACATAGGCGGTAGTATACTTAACAACAAAAGTGTGATAACAGACCTTGGGACACAGGTGGACAGTAGTCTCTCCTTTGATAATCACATCACCACAGTAGTCAGGAAATCCTTCTACGTGGCACACCTCATCACAAAAGGTTTCTCATCCAGAAAAAAGAGGTCATTGTTCCCCTCTACTTATCACTCATTAGACCCATTATAGAATACAACGCCCCTTTTAGTATGTACCTCACAAGACATCTACAACAACTGGAAAGGCTGCAGAAATACCTCACAAAGAGGATTACCGGCCTCAAAAAGATGCCCTATGCAGACCGTCGCAAAAAAACTCCACCTTTACTCCATTGCATATCGCCTACTCAGAGGTGATCTCTGCCTAACATACAAAGCTATGTCAAACCCAGAGCTGCTGGACATGCTCCACTTAAAGAAATCCGAATCCATCCAAGCTACATGCTCTAGGGACCTAAACCTTGTCACCACAATAAACAGAACATGACAGAGGGATAGATTCACCATGGGGATCACCTCTGTGGTTCTGCTCAACAGTGGCACAGGAAATAATTTTCTTGGGTGGCAAAAGCCAGGGTATCTTTTTGGCTGGGCTTGTATAGGCCCCAGGGCTGATAGTCTAGTACCTACCTATGAACCTATGAATATTTAAAGTCTGTCCCTATTTACCCACCATCATTTTAGGTTTTTCCCAGATGTGAAAAAAAAACAAAAAAATTATCTTTGTTTCCCGTCTTTCCTGACCTAGAGTAGTCCAAATACAGGCTTTGCTGTATTCTGGACTTTTGGAAAGTTCCTGTGTTGCCCATTTGGGGAGCTTAGAGCAGCCTATCTATCCCTGGAGGAGTGTTCCCAGCACAAGAATCTGGTAGTCTATTCGCCATTTTGGGCCAGTTTCTAGCTCTTTCAAGTTCCCCTGTATAAAACCCACTTTGGCACATTTTTTGCACTTGTTACTACTCAGCCAAGCTCCTCGTGTTCCTGCAGAGTCGTGCTAGCAGCAGAGAGGCTAAAAGAGTGACTGCTAACCTGATAAAAGTGTTTTTTTTTTTGCTGCTACTACCTGGGCGACTGCCTGATCTAGCTAAACTGCAAGTATTTCTGCTTCTTGAACTGTTTAAAGTTGTTTTTGCACCTGCACTTTTAAAGTTTGCCCTGTTTGTTGCATTTACCTGTTGAGGCTACACACTCAAGTGCGCTAGCCTGTGTTACAGATTTATTGCATTTTCCTGCTGTTTGTTGCAAAAAAAGAAAAAAAAATATCCTTGTTTCCCATCTTTCCTGACCTAGAATAGACCTGCTTTAGCGCGGCTTTGCGCATCGGGCAACACCGCTTAATTGGGTTTAAACCATTCTTGGCTCCACAAAGTCTGCTCTTCAGTTTTTCCCTTAGAACTGATCTAGTTCTCATAATAAACACCCTATTCCTACTCTAAACCCTGGCACTTGCTCACTAAAGCAATTATATAAGTCAGCACTAAAAAATTAAAACACTACACCCTCACAAACTCTCCTTGCATACCTTGTTCCCCATTGGCCCTTTTTTCAATTATAAAGGAATTCCCAATACTATTCTAGCATGTCCAAAGGTCAGTTGTCAATCTCCTCTCCGGTCCAGCTGGTGAATATGGGAATCTTGAGGCAATGTTACAACTGCCTCATGTACACAGACAACCCTCTCCTCCTCCCAACAAATTCCAACACATGTGAGAGATGCAACCATATAGCCAAACTGGAGGCTAAGCTCTCTCAACTCAGTACTGGCGTAACCAGTCAGGAGGAGAAGGAAACCAAACTCACTACAATTCCAGTCTCACATAGACCTACCACGACAGCAAACCAAACACATAAACACACAAAAACATACTTGGAGGCTCTAAATAAAAATCTGCCTAAGCAACAGAGACCTCCAAAGCAGACAACCAAGCAACCGCTACCCCAAACCAAAACACGTGCAACACATAGCTCACAAACCCAGTGTGCCAAACAGTCACAGCCCTTAAGGCTAAACAACACACCTGATACACTTGTAATAGGTGACTCTATCATCAGGCACACTGATGTCCCGCTCACCAGGCTGAACAAGGAGAAGGTCATGGTGTGCTGCCTGTCGGGCGCTACGATCCGCCACATAACACAAGCACTCAGGTCACTCCAAGGCAAGTACAAATATGACTCAGTCATTGTCCATGCTGGTGTGAATGACCTGAGACGTACCTCCCTGGACTACATGAAAAGAGACATAGAGGAGCTCTCTGAGCATGTAGCCCAGGCTGGTATGACCCTGTCTTTGAGTAGCATGTTACCCTCACCAAGAATGATGCCACAATATGAAGACAAGATGATCAATTTCAACAATTGGCTTAAGTATTTGTGTCATTCAAAGGGGATCCAATGCCTGTCAGCCTGGGATGACATGCTCGACAAGCCACGATGCTTCGCTAGGGACCGCTTGCACCTGTCATCCCTCATAGTGCCTTTTTTAGGCAAGGCTCAAAAGACAAACCCACCTCCATAGGTATCACAAGGGATAAGAAACTAAGAGTAATGCTACTCAATGCCAGAAGTCTAAACCTCAAGATGCACGCACTCGACACTCTCCTTAGCATGGAGAACATCGATATCTGTGCAGTAACAGAAACCTGGTTCAAGGCTCCCATGAGCACCCCAGCACTACCAGGTTATACCTCATACCATGTTTTTCAGCCCCAAAACTTGGACCAAACCACAAAAGGAAGGGGAGTATCAATATTCGTCAAAGATACCCACACCTCCAGGTTGGTGGCACAGCATGAAGCTTCAGAGACTATCCATGTGCAACTAACAGTGGGTAAAACTGCCTTCCAGTTTATAGCCTGCTACAGACCACCCTCCCAAATGCAGGAACCCCACTTGGCCTTCCTGAGAACACTGGAAAATATGAAGGTCTCTCCAAACACCATTATATTGGGCAACTTCAACTACCCAAACATAGACTGGGAGCATTACTCTAGCTCCAACACCCTAGCCCAAAGGTTCCTAGAATTTATAAACTCAAATGCTATGGAACAGCTTGTTACCACTCCCACAAGAGGGGAATACATACTGGACCTGATCATCACCAACATGGGGACTCTATGCTCCAGACCAGAAGTGTATCCCTCACTGGTAAGATCAGACCATAAACTAATCTCACTAGATATTCACATCCCGACCCCAGCCCCTGCCCAGAAAACCACAGTGAAAAACTTCTCTAAAGCAAATTTCACACTCTTAGTGTTAGTTTAAAACTGGATTCTGAAGAAGTCTCCGTTCCAGGAGATGAAAGCGCTAAATCTGATGTTTCTCTATGTTTGTTTTGTTTATTTTTATTAAAGAATTAGTTTTTGCATACTTCGTCTATTTGTGGTTCTATGCTGGTAATCACAACGGAGGTCTAGCAGGAGAAAGTGGGATATAAAGGACAGCCTTTATAGTGCCGGGACACAATTGTTTTTGGTGGCACAAATTTCACACTCCTCAAAACCGAGGTGGAATCCTTCAAAGCCCCCGGGCCTGTGGAAAATAAGGCCCAGACCGCAGAATCCTTTATAAACGCATTCTATAAACACCTTCAGGAATGCATGGATCATGCAATCCCAAACAAAACCAAGACCCAATCCTCCAAAGGCAGGTGTCCTGTCTGGTGAACCCCAGCCATAAACAAACTATACAATAGAAGGGGGAAGCTACTACATGATAGAGCAAAATCCCAAAAAGGGAAGGCATCTCTGATCAGTATTAGCAAAAAACTACGGGCACTCATAAAATCGTCTAATGCCATCTTTGAGAGAAAAATTGCTCAGGACACTAAAGATAATCACAAGGTTTTCTTTAGTTATGTTAGAAATCTGGGTGGGAATTCCCAGATATGGTCAGAATTAGTCCAAAATGACAAAAAATACACCGAACCCACAGACATTGCCAGCATCCTAGCTAACAGGTTCAGCACAAACTTTTCCCCCCCTTCCCTACCTAAAGGGCAAATATCTATCCCAGCAGAGTGCTGCCCCCCTGACATCTCAGATGCTCAGGTAAGAGCCACCCTCTCCAAAGCAAAAAACACAGCATCAATGGGACCAGACGGTGTCCCGGTCTGTGTCCTACATGAACTCCAAGAAGAACTAAACCCAAACATAAAACTACTGTTCAATCTCAGCCTTACTACAGGATATGTACCCAAAGAGTGGTGTACAGCAACAGTGGTCCCTCTCCACAAAGGTGGTGCCTCAACGGATCCTGGAAAATATCGCCCCATAAGCCTGACTAGCTTGGTCTGCAAAGCTATGGAAAGGATCATCATGGACCTCATAAATAAAGATATTGGGGACCTACAGACACTGGATCCTACCCAGTTTGGCTTTGTTAAGGGCAGATCCTGCCTCTTAAACCTATTTGATTTCTTTGAAACAGTCACCAAGGCCATTGACGAGGGAAAGGTGGTCCACACAGCCTACCTGGACCTCAAAAAAACCTTCGATACAATACCACACTCGGGCATTATAGATAAGCTCACCAGCTTAAACATAAACCCCTATGTCACTAGATGGGTTGCAAACTGGCTCAAGGACAGCACCCACATGGTTAGAATTGCTGGAGCCATGTCAGACTCCAAACCAGTTACAAGTGGCATCCCACAAGGCTCAGTCCTGGGACCTCTCTTGTTCGGTATATATTTCTCGGAGGTGCAGGCCAACACGGAAGGACTGTGGCTGACCAGGTTCGCAGATGACTGCAAACTGGGCGCCATAATTGACTCTCCAGCCAACACAAGCATCCTACAAAAAGGCCTCATAGAAACAGACAACTGGTGCCAGAGCCATGGCCTCAAGCTAAATGCCAAAAAGTGTATAGTCATCCCCTTCGGCAAAAACAAAGTGCCCACAAATTACCACATAGATGGTAATTCATTAAGTACGGAAGAAGTAATTAGGGACCTGGGAACCCAAGTTGATAGCAATCTCTCATTCCACAACCACGTGGCCAAAATGGTTAGAAAATAATTTTATATAGCCCACCTAATCATGAAGGGATTCACATCTAAATCAGGGGAGGTCATCGTGCCTCTTTACTCATCCATCATCATGCCCATAATTGAGTACAATGCCCCTTTTGGGATGTACCTTACCAGACACCTGCAGCAACTGGAAAGACCCCAAAAGTACCTCACCAAGAGGATCAAAGGGCTCAAACAGATGCCATATGCTGCCCGGTTAAAGAAACTCCAGCTCTACTCAGTGGCATACCGCCTGCTCAGAGGCAATCTGTGCTTGATGTATAAAGCCATGTCCAACCCGGAATTAATGGACATGCTGCACCTCAGAAAATCCAAATCCCATCGAGCTATGCGCTCGAGAGACTTGAACCTCAGCACTGAAATAAATAGGACATGCTAGAGGGACAGATTCATAACCCAGAGGCTTCCTTCACTCTGGAATAAAATTCCAGTCCAGGTTAGGCAGAGTCCCTCATTGACTCTCTTCAAGAGGAATCTTAATGAGTGGATGGGAGATCGTAGATTTACTCCGGGTATCACTTCTGTGTCACTGTTAGACAGATGCATGGTATACTTACCTCGAAAAAGGGCATAGCAAAATTCATTTTAAAATGGGTGGCAAAAGCCAAACACACTCTGGCTAGGCTTGTAAATGCCCCAGGGCAGATAGCCTAGTATGAACCTATGAACCTATGAACCTATGAACCTATGATGCTCTAAGAGTTTGCGAGGTTGGATCGCAGCTCAAGAGCTTGACTCACCCTGGGAAAGGACAGCTCACATATGACAATTGCTGGGGTGTCTGTCAAACAGGTGTGACTGTGCCACTGCTAGGCCAGTTAATGGGATGCTGTCCATATCTATATGTTACCTGTGAATATGAGTATGATACATGTTTGTCTTGTAAATCTAAGAGACCTATATATGGAATGTGCATAGTAAAGTACTGTTGCAGACATGTGTTGAACTGCATGTGATATATTGAATTAATAACATTCAACTGTACAGTATTCTGCTGGACAATAAGCACATTTGTGACTGATATCTGTAGTCACATACACATATACCTGTGTTATGTCAGCCAAACCATTGGCAAGCCTGTGAGCAATGACAATGTAACATAATAGCCTACTTATGACTGTTGGGATACATAAATAGAAAAGTTTTCAGAGGAAAAAAACAAAAGAACAGACCTACATGCAGCTATAGAATAAAAATATGTGAATAAATTCTACATGAATTCTTAAGAACACTGAGCTATACAGATATACCTACTTGCACAGTGAATGGTTAACAACAGGGAAATGGGAATTGGGACTTAGTCATCTGCCAAAACTATCCACACTTCCAAGAAAACATGCAGTGAGATGGACATATATAAATACATACACACAAACATAGAAGTATGTCAGTGCAATCAGATACAGATATGTATACACATCTATGAATAAATGGAAGATATAATTATTTACCTTAGCTACAGCTTTTTTTGATAGTTCTCAGAAAAGCTTCTGTTTTCCATAACCTACTTACTGTACCCACATATCTTTTAGAGCTCTTAGGAAAAATGCCTATTTTCTGTCATCTACAAAACTGTAGACTGTAAAAGTAGCCAGTCATACAGAAAGACATTCTCTTTTTAATTTCACCAAGTCTTTTGGGTTTCTAATACCATGACAAGAAAAGACCCCTTTCCTAAGTTAAAGTATGATTAAAGTTCATGAAATTAGTATTGTTTAAATCTTTGATGTTAATCAGAAGTGCTCTTTGCAGCACCTACAAAGTGCCCAGTGATGACTCTTTCTCCAATTCATATGGAGTTACATGAATCAATAACATATCCATCTTTTTTATAAGACCTATTGCTCCTACTACTATTGGAACTGTTTGGGTATTCTTTTTCCACATTGCCCTCATTTCTGCCTGCAAATTCTGCTATTTTATGACTTTGTGTCTCTCTATATGTAAGGCTCTGTGGTCACTGTGCTAAGCAATTTCAGTGATCAATGCTACTTTTGTCTTTTTTCATGGACTAGTATATCTGGTTTTCTTGCAACTATTTTTTGAAGTGCTGTCAATGGGTGATCCCATGTGATATAAACTTCATTTTCTGTGATGTTTTGTGGATCATGTTTCCAGTGTTTTTCAGTTACTTCACTATTATAATGTTTGCACAATCCCCGATGCAACAGTCTTGCCACATTATTATGCCTTTCAGTTTACAGTCCTTCTGCCATCAGTATATCACAACCAGCAACAAGACATGTGACTGTTTCCAAGTCTATTTTACAAAACCTGAATTTGTCTGTTTCTCTCACATGCTCAATGACTTTGTTAACCAAAGTGTATGTAGTCCACTATCCTGGGCCACCAGTATTAACCTTTTATCTTTTCATTTAAATTCACTTCTCACTAACCATTTCTGCATTAGTCTTGATCAACATAAGGCTGTTTCAAAAGTTTTCTGTACTAGCAACTATATTTATGCATTTTCTACATTTCTTGCCCTCTCATCTGATCCTTCACCTTATATTCTTTCTTTTGTTTTTTGGCACATTCAGTTGCTGCCTAATTTTTATTTACTTTTGGTTTCCTGCTTGACACTGATATACTTCTACTAAACTAAGCAGGGAAGTCATCTCAGACTTATTCTCCTCATGTTTTAAAACTTTCACTATGTTTGTGTCTTGTGAGGTCAACAGGTATCTATGCAGTCTTACGATTGATTACAGATCTATACATGGTATCATTTTCGAGGAGGCCCATACCTCCTTCAGAATAGGGAATATATAATCTTGGTATACACTGATTTTTATAAATTGTCTGATAAGCATGAAGCATTTGTCTTGTCTTCCTGTCCAACTGACACAATAGCTTTTGGGGCTAGTCAATCACTCCAAAACTGTAAAAAGGACAGAAAGAACAAATTGGTCTTGGACTTTGTTCCTAGATGGCAGAGTTGTTTTCAGTATTAAGTTTACTCTTCTAAAATATTCCTTACTAAGTTTTATTCACATTTGTTTGTGTTTTATTGTTGACCCTTCATCAATTTCCTAGTATTTATGCACTCCTTTTTGCTCAAGTTCTTTTATATCACATTCCTGTCCCAGGCTGATTTTTTTTCTTGGTGCTGCAGCTTTCCTGCTTTAAAGGTTGATTTTGCACATTTATCAAGACCAAATGGTATTCTTATATCATCTGAAAAAGTTTTAACCACTTGCAATTGTGCTTTCAGTTCTCCATCTGATGAAGTGAAAAGTATAATCCAAGGCAGCGAAGAGCAGCAAGAAATAGCGATGAAGCCAAAGGTAATCTCCACAAAAAGTTTATTCAAACACACAACATAAATTTCTCCAAGTCCTTCTCTCAAACACACGACATAAATTTCTCCAAATCCTTCTCTCAAGCGCTTTCGCTCAGTGCAATACTGAGCTTTATCAAGATAAAAATGCAGGGCAGAACAACCTTATTTGTGAGTCTCTTAATGAGATCATGTGCTTCGTTAATTAAAACCAGTCAAGTTACAATTAAAATTAATTGGTGACCAATTTAAAATTAAAGAGCAAGATGTTGTATGAAATACATAAAATCCTAAATAAAATACCTTTTGTTAAATATGTTGTAGTTGAAAAATATGTTATTTAAAAGATATGTCATTTGAAAATCACAAAGCATTCATGTATAAATAAATAAATAAATATTGTTACATGTAAATGTCCCATGAAAACACATTTGTAGTGATTGATTCTTATAACACTGTTTAGTCTGCAATAAATATTACAATGGGGTACCACGAATAAATGATGTGAGTAATAAACAGTAATAGATAAAAATCAAATGTTAAAAATACAAGAATTAAAAATAAAAATAATAATCAAGTATTAAGTGTTCAAACGTTGTTACATAGATTATATTCCCTATACTCAGAATAAATATAAATATAAAATACAAATAATTTGATACAAATAAGTCATGTTGATAATCTCTTACTAAATGCTGTATGCTATAACTTAGCTCTTCTTAGTTTTAAAACACTACTTAAATTTGTGTAGTCATTTAACCCTGGCCATTTAGCTGCATCCAGTCTTAGTTGCCATATAAGCTCCCTATATTCCAATTTAGTCTCCCGGTCACCCCCTCTCTTGTCGGGTGTTATCTGGTCTAACACAATGAACTTGATTTCCATATCTGGGCAGGACAAAGAGTGTTTATAAAAAGCATTGGTCTCTTTTTTCTTGGAAATATCGTAGAAATGCTCATAAATTCTTCTCTTTAGAGTCCTTTCTGTTTTCCCAATATAGAAACTTTGACATTTTATACATGAGCCTAAATATACAACATATTTTGCATTGCAGTTAAAATACTCATTAGACCGGAATAGATATTTCCTAGATGGGATGTATATACTATGATCATTCAAAATAGCAGTGCATTGTTTGCACATTCCACATTTATAAGTTCCTTTCTTGGATCTACTACCAGTGGTATTCGTCATTTCTTTTCTTTCAAATAGCTCTTTCATGTTAGTACCCCTGCGGGAAATGTGGGTTTAGTTGGAACCTCTGTTGAAAAATCATCATGCAATGTAAGAACTGGCCAATACCTTGTTATTGTTTCCTCTATCAGGTCAGAATTACTGGAAAATGTGTGTATGTAACTAGTTTGTTCTAGCTGCTGGGTGTTCTTATGCAAGTTATCCACTTGCGGTAACATGCATCCTAAAAGTGGTGGGTATTTTTCTTCTCTACATGCGGAAATTTCCATGACCAAATTCTTGATTAGTTTGGCCGGGTAGCCCCTTTCACAAAATTTCTCTTCTAAAAAGCTAACCTCGTTTGAGAAGTATTCCGCAGTGCTACACATTCTAGAAGCACGGATTAGTTGCCCTTTGATAATTCCTTTCTTTTGATAGAAAGGATGACTACTGCTAAAGTGTAGGTAAGAATTAGAATATGTGGGTTTCCTGTATACTCTTGAAGCAAACTTGCCATTGGTGAAATCCTTGATTATAGTTACATCTAGATAGTTCAAACTAGTGTTACTGACCGAGTGTGTAAAGGTCAAAAAGGAAGTGGTGGAGTTAATGTAATTTACAAATTTCTGAAAATCCACCTCTGTTCCATACCATAACAAACATATATCATCCAGGTATCTAACATAGTGTTTAGTGTGTTTCACCCAGTTTGTGCCAAATATGAAAGTCTGTTCCCATTTGTGCAATACAATGTTCGCATACAAAGAGGCACAAGAAGCCCCCATTGCAACTCCCAATTTCTGTTTGTAAATTTCGCCATTAAAACAGATGAAATTATTGTTTAACACAATATCCATGAATTCGACTAGCAAATTCACAACATTGGCACCAAGCTTGGCTTCTTTGACCAAAACGTCTTTGAACCAATCCAGACCTGTCAAATGTGGTATACTGGGGAATAGTTGCACTCTATCGATAGTTACCATTAAAAGGTCTGGGTGGTACAAATGGGATCCCATGCCCTTTTGGAAGTCCCAAGAATCTTTGCATATGTGGCTTAGTGATGTAGCAAACCGTTTGAGGACGTAGTCAATAAATTTCCCCAAAGGTTCAGTGATGCTTCCTTCACCAGAAACTATTGGTCTGAATTTTAAAGGGTCCAGTCCTTTGTGGGTCTTTGGAATACCAAAAATTACTGGGATTCTTGGTTTGGCTACAAACAAGTAATTATATAGCTTTTCATTAATGGCTCCTTGTAAAAGGTGGTCCATTAATAGATAGTTAATTTTGGAATATGCTATGTATAGCTCATTTGTTGATATCAAGCCATAATGCTCAACATCCTGTAACATGTTGTAAATATGCACATCATAGTCTATATTGTACATCAAAACTAAGCCCCCTCCTTTATCCGGTTTCATTACTCTACAGCCTTCTTCCTTTAAAAACCTGATTATGTGTGTTCCATTCAAACTTAGATTCTGGGGACCTGCAGCAGGTTGTCTAATGCCAATAGCTCTTAGATCTCTTTCCACCAATTCTTCAAACACCTTAGTGGAGGAGTGTGTGGGAAGGTTAAAGGTACTCTTTCTAGTAAGTATGTCACCTTGACAGGGTTGACCCTTGAATTATAGAGACAAATTCAGTTGCCTAACAAACATTTTAAGATCTATCAGTTCTTTTTCAAGATTAAATGATCGTGCTGGTATAAAATGCATACCTCTTGTAAATAAGTTAAAATGTTCCATCGTTATCTCTAAATCAGTAAAATTATAAACAGTAAATTTATTATCCGTGGTCACCGTGTAACTGGTGAGGGTAATAGGAGGTGAATCCAAAGGCACACAACTCTCCTGGTTGGGCATAGCATGACTGATCTTGGTTACTTGTTCCATTTCCTCATTGGGAATCTGCCCCCCCCCCCGATTTGTCTGGGGGAAATATAAAATCCTGATGAGAGTTCTTTCTTTCCTTTTCCGCTAGTCTCTCACTCCTTCTAGGTAGGTCAACCTGCGTGTCATCATTATTAAAACTATGGACATTGTTGTGCTGTGTAACAGTGTTGTTAGTCCATCTAGCCTTTACTGGGAGTGGGTAAGCCATGCCTTCGCTATATTCTCTAAGATCCCTTTCTAATTTGTGTATCTTCCGGTTCACAACCTTAAAGGGTGACTGGGAGACTAAATTGGAATATAGGGAGCTTATATGGCAACTAAGACTGGCTGCAGCTAAATGGCCAGGGTTAAATGACTACACAAATTTAAGTAGTGTTTTAAAACTAAGAAGAGCTAAGTTATAGCATACAGCATTTAGTAAGAGATTATCAACATTACTTATTTGTATCACATTATTTGTATTTTATATTTATATTTATTCTGAGTATAGGGAATATAATCTATGTAACAATGTTTGAACACTTAATACTTGATTATTATTTTTATTTTTAATTCTTGTATTTTTAACATTTGATTTTTATCTATTACTATTTATTACTCACATCATTTATTCGTGGTACCCCATTGTAATATTTATTGCACACTAAACAGTGTTATAAGAATCAATCACTACAAATGTGGTTTCATGGGACATTAACATATAACAATATTTATTTATTTATACACGAATGCTTTGTGATTTTCAAATGACATATCTTTTAAATAACATATTTTTCAACTACAACATATTTAACAAAAGTTATTTTATTTAGGATTTTATGTATTTCATACAACATCTTGCTCTTTAATTTTAAATTGGTCACCAATTAATTTTAATTGTAACTTGACTGGTTTTAATTAACGAAGCACATGATCTCATTAAGAGACTCACAAATAAGGTTGTTCTGCCCTGCATTTTTATCTTGATAAAGCTCAGTATTGCACTGAGCGAAAGCGCTTGAGAGAAGGATTTCGAGATATTTATGTTGTGTGTTTGAGAAAAGGACTTGGAGAAATTTATGTTGTGTGTTTGAATAAACTTTTTGTGGAGATTACCTTTGGCTTCATCGCTGTTTCTTGCTGCTCTTCGCTGCCTTGGATTATACTTTTCACTTGGTCTTGGTTTCAAGCTTTTTGCTGTGTTCTTCATCTGATGAACTATTACATTTTAATTCATCCACAAAAAGAAGATGAGAAGTCTTTTCAAATTGTTGTTTTCTGGAGCCAAATTGTAGCCATTACCTAATCTGTTAAGTAGACAAAGGAAAGACAAAGAATCACCCTGGAATATCTTCCTTTGACTTTTCATCCTTGGAATAATAATAATAATAATAATAATAATAATAATAATAATAATAATGATATAAATTGTCCTTTATCATGGCCTAACTGCAAACTGGTTTGCCACTGTTTCATGTTCACTCTAATATAATTGATCATTGTAGGGTGTATTACATATTTTTAAATGCTCTTTTATCCATGAATGTGGGATACTATAAAATGCTTTTTGTAGTCTATCCATGTCATACTTAGATTTAGCCTTTTTTACAGTTCTACATTATGGATTTATTTAACAACAAATGATCCTTTGTTCCATATGACTTTCTTTTGTTATCCTTTTGTTCTATTGCTATGATTGAGTTTTCTTTTAAATTACTATAAACTCTGTCAGCATCAATTCCAGTGTATAATTTATATATTGTCAGAAGGCAAGTTACTGGTCTATAGTTGTTAGGATAGCTTGCAGGTTAACTCTTAAGTGGGAGTATTGTTTTTCTGTTGTTAGCCAGGCTGGTGTCTGTTCATGGTGCGCATAAAAATAGTTCTTAGTCATGCCGAAATCTTCATGTAAAGATGTTAATACTTTTAGTCAGAAGTTAGGTACTGTATCTGGGCCTGGAGTTTCCCAATTAGAAGCTTTTCTTAACTTTATTTCAATCTCTCTGGCTGTTACTTCATCCCATTTCATATCCTGTACATTTGAACTTTTTATTCTTTTTTTACTTCTTCTATCCATTCAGCAACTTTATTATGTTTTACAGGATTGTAATAGATATTTCTCCAAAATGTATCTATTTCTTCTATTTTTGGTGCTGTTTCAATTCCTTTTGCCTTGTTTCCCAATCCTCTACAAAACGTTTTTGTAGGCATGGATGATGCAAATTCAGACAGCAAAATGCATCACCCCCTTACTTGCACATTGGTATACAAGCATGAAGCCCTCCTTTGGACCCAATCAACACAGAAGAAAATAAGTACACTGGCTCTTGAAAAGCCACCTGGAGACACTGAGTCTGAGCAGGCATAGCTACCATACTCATCCACAGAGGAGGATGACAGTTTCATGGCTGTACAACCATCCAATGGATGTTGGCTGTGCAAGCAACATTTGACAGCACTATTAGGACTAAGCTGAATGTATGCCCAGCATATAGCACATTCTTTGTTTCATGTTAAGGGCAAGTACAGAAGCCCATATGTTCTGGAGATGGTGTTGAGGTCGAAACTCTTAGATGCAGGGGATAAAGGGGTACGTACCTAGAAAAATAACCCTATGTCTGCACATATGTCATACTCATTGTTATCAGAATAATAATATCCTTGCAAAAGATGGAAAGACAGGGTAGAAATATGCTCACTCCTCAGAGTATGTAGCATGGAATGAATGTTCAGAAAAGAATGAAGAAGAAAGCAAATAGTTGTATAAAAGCATAGTTAGCACTCTGACAGATATTCATGTTATATCCAACTTAAAAGTAAAAAGTAAACCTTAATCAATAAATAAAAAGAGAATGAATTAAAATGCAAGAATCATATGCTGATTTCAAATAAATACATTCAAAGCTAGAAATATCCAGGCTGTTAGGTTGTGTCTTTTAAAATACAGTATTCTCTTTACATAAGTCTAGAAATGCAGCCATATAAAACTAGGCTTCACAGTTTACATGTTGTTGTGTCTTTCGGCTTTTCCCGGTTAGGGGTCGCCACAGCGGAACTCTGGTCCGCTAATGATTGGTAGTTGGTTTTTATGTGCCGAGTTACCAGCCCTGACACACAACCTTCAACGAAGGTATGCCCATTCACGCATGTCTCCACGCAGAAGGTGCTCTAGCTGAGAATCGAACCGGAAAGCGTCTGACTGTGAGGCGACAATGCTACCGCAGCACCACCAAAAACTCAGTGAAAATAACCTTCAGTCAAGAATATGGATAAGAACAGAATGTACTGTATATTTGAGTAGAAACACATCTTGTTTGTATGTACAATGCTTGGGAAACCAAGACCAAGGAGGTGTGTAGAACAGGGCTTTAAAATACTTCAGATACAGTTAGTGAAGTCAGTATGTTAGTTTGGACTGACATACAGAAAAAGATTAAATATCCAGCATTACCAAAAGGAAGTTAGTGATTAGACCATAGAACAGAAACTCAACTGGGAGTACAGAAGTAAGGTTAATATTCATACTGTTCAGGAGGAAAAGACTGTTTCAGTTGATATTATCAAAAAGTTACATGCAGAAACTTTTGATATATTTATCAGCACTGTTACTGTTATCCAGCACTCCAGAATTTCTACAGACTGTTATTGTTTATCAGCACTATTAAAAACAGTATTTGAATATTGTTAACATCTAATAAAACATTATTAATTGAACTACAATACTTGCTGCATATGTTTTGTGAAAGTATAAAACACTTGGCCCATAAAGAAAAGACTGGCACCTGTTTAGCACAAGTTTGTGTTATTAATAAATAAAGACTTTCATTCCAGTCTCATTTCAGTTGTTTTCAGATAATTCCAGTGTACTACAGTCTTATCAATTCTTTCAATGGTGAACCACTCTGAACTGGGGTGAAGCAGTAAAAAAACCCATAGTAACCTTGCATCAGCAGTCAGACAACATGTGTTCTACAGATCAGTCTACAGAAGAACAGTGTTTCCTTCTAACAACCTTATCAGCAGTCAGATACAGGTACCAGTGCTCATTCAGAGCATTTTTTCAGAGTGTCAACAGCAACATCTGTATCTATTGGTAACTACATAAAAGGTTTCATAACAGACTTTTCAGCAGAAGACCAGTGTTTTTCCAGTTGGGGATTGTAAACTCCATACAAAATAAGGCCACAGCTGACAGCACTACAGTTACTCCTTACAGAGCAGACCTTTCAGTAAGACACCACTAATACATATCTCTACATACAGTAACTGCAGCTGTTAGACAAATTGCAGAGCACCAGCATTTACTTCAGAAAAAGCCTCAAAGAACATCAACAGACCAGCACTACTTCAGAAAATCTACAGCCTTCAGCAGTGTTCCTTAAAAACATATCAACCAGTTAATGTACTTAATCATCTATGCAAACATTCAAGTTTCCAGTGTGATGCCACACAGCCAAAAAGCAAGAAAAGTTAATTGTTATGGCTAGGCTTGTATAAGCTCTAGGGCCGATAGCCTAGTACCAACCTATGAACCTATAAAAAGCTGCAGCATACAGGGCACATTCTTCCAGAATAATAAAGTTATGTAAGACTTTATATGCACTTTTAAGCTAAGAACTCACAAACATTTAAGTACATCATTAAAAGTCATTTGTATACCTGTTGTATAAACATGTCAAGTAATACTGCTACAGTTAAGACACCATAAATGTTTGTTTTTAAGTTAAGATTTGGGTAAAATAGTCTAAAAACTGTGTTCCAGAAATTTTCATTTAAATTTCAAAGTTTTTAGTTCAGGAATGTTAAATATTTCAAGATGCAAAAGGTTAAATCACAGAAGCAGACTGCAACAGGTACACTGTCTCATGATTCACAGAATGGATCAGCTTCTATCAGTAATGTAATTCAAAATACAGAATTAAGTCATAGTACAATTTCAAATACAAATGTTCAGAATGTAATAAATTCTACTTTTCATGTAATTCAAAGTATAGAATTAAGTTGCAGTATTGCACATAAGGATAACAATTCACTCATACATAATGTGCAGACAATGTCTCAAGTTCCTTTTACAGATGTTCAGAGCACAACCACTGCAAATATTGCACTGAGGGGGGAGTAAGAGGGATCAGAGTGCAGATTTTGATAAAATAAATTCCAGCATAAATGATATACAGACTTCAGCGCAAAGTAAAATTACTACTGTTTCAGAGCAAAAAAAATGCATCCCATAGCTCAAGCCAGTGTTGTTGCTAGCTCTATAAAAAAGGATTTTCAGCTTATCTACAAAGGGTGTGGCAGTTCAGCACCATACCAAAATATTTATCTGTCATTGTTTAAGGTTGAAAGAAATGGCATTATTTCATTGTCCCCAGAAACAAATATGGAATAATGTACTGATTAATGCAGACAAATCAACTTCAGCTATAAATAGACATTTATTAAAAGACAGAAATGCAGTTTTGTTCAGCTTTAAAGTGTCAAAGATTACAGCAGCTAAAAGTTCAAAGTGTAACAGCTTCATACTAGGTATGGACATGTCATCAGAGTTATATGTTGTTTTAGACTCAAGATTTTATGGAAAATTAAAAATGCAACAGAATGCACAGTAGTGCACACAGATGATATTTGTAAGAATTTGCATGCAATAGCTTGTGCACATATGCAAAATTTAAAGTATTTGTTACAACAGAAACATGCAGATTTATGAGTTAAAGATAAAACAAATTCCAGTTCAGCTGACACAGCTAAAGTGCTCATAAATACATATTGGGTATGGCCAGTTAGAAAAAAGGGTAACCGTACATGTTTATGCTGTATAAGCTATACCAGAAAGGACAGTCAAGTTACTTTGCAGAATAAAGGGTTTACAGTTACAGATTTGGCAAATGATTTTTTGTGTTGCTGTTTTGTTTAGCAGATATTGTTAAGAGCTTTGTATTATGGTAGTAAAGTGTAATGCATAAAAAATATCTTGATACAGAGACAAAAAAGCATTCATAAATATTAAATAATGTTTGCTAGTTTACAGAATGCGAAATTTAAAGTCAGTGCTACATTTTAAACATGACAGTACAGTCAAAAGTTCAGATCCCATGCACGAAAAGAGTGTATCATAAATAGTATGTGTCATTAAACCCACAGGCTCAACTCCAATGATATAAAGAGCAGACAGGCAAAATTCCAGAATTAGATCATTTCAACTCTAGTAACAAATGTGTATACTATATAAAGAAATGTCATGCACTTCTATGAAGGACATACAAATAAACTTCTAGATGAAGAAACTTCAGATACTTCTATAAAAGACAGACAAGTAAACTCTCAGAATCAGATCAGTTAAAATCTTGTAATAGAAGTAGCTATGTAATCAGTTTAAGATTGTATATATTTTGTACAGAAATTGCAGTTTACCCAGCACAACAAATCAGATTACAGCCAGCTCAGCAAGCTGATTTAAAGACAATACTGTATGTCATAAAACAGTATGGTAAAGATCAATTTAATATTCTTAGTAACACCTTACATAGTTACAGTTCTTACTATTTATCCAAGAAAATTGTAGACAATAATAATAATAAATCCTTGCAGCATTCAGTAGTACTGAAAAGTTAAATGATGTCAGCTAAAGAAACAGCTATGTTAAGACAGTGAGTGGAGTTTCACACACAGAATAGTATGTTAGGACCTGAGGGTCAGAAGAATAAATGTAAACAGTTCAACAGTTAAGATTATTAATTTTATAGGGGTGCAGGAATGCAAAATATGCTAAAGTATTAATACAGTGTTAGACTACTACTTACATTTCCTTTGAAGTTATGACAGAAAAATAATGCCACTGAGGTTTCTGTTTGATTTAATAATAATGTTACAGCCTTTCCATGCCACTGTATATATTATCAGTTCAATTACAGACTTGCAAGAATGTATTTATTAGTAACATTATTTTAGTTCATTATAGTACATTATCACTTTGCTTACATATTTACAAGAATTTATGTTTATTTCATGCAGAAAAATATAAACATTGGTTTAGTTCACTATAGTTTGCTTACAGACTTACATGATTTTTTTTTACCAGCATATGCTTATTTCATGCAGAAGAATGTAAATAAAGGCAGAGCAACAAGCAATGCTATCAGTTTATACTTGTTAAAGCTAAAAATGTTATTTTAAGGACCTGATACTGTTTTGTTGTGCTTTGAGTAATTTTAAATGCAGTCAAAATGTCCGACATCTAGCCTTGCACAAGAGATGGAAAAGGAGAGGTATGGAGGGCCTAAGACAGACTGCTAGACATGGACATTAAAAACAGCCTCCAATACCTCAACAGTGACTGGAACAATGCATAGTAAGGCCTAAACCTGGCAAGAGCCTTGCTGCACAAGTCAAACAGAATTTATATAAAGCAAGTAATAAATGTTCTCATGTTTTCAGATAATTGTATAACAGTACTAGTTTTCAGTTTACCCAAATTCTTTAAAGTTAAAATGCATGAGTTAAAGCAAGCTTGTAAATGTTCTCATGTTTTCAAACAGTTATATAACAGTTATATAACAGTACTAGTTTTCAGATTATGTTTTATTTATGTTCAGACAATACTGACAAAAAGGTATTAATAGTTTAGTCTCCAGAATATAACATTACCAGTTTTCAGTTTATTTTATCTGTGTTCGGGTAACACTGGCAGAAAAGGCATTCCTTTAGTCCAGGTTATAACATTTATAGATGTTCAGTATAAATATGTATCACTCTACTGTAAATTTCAGACAAGATTCAGAATATGATATTCATAGTTATGTGTCAGTATAGTATATTTCAGTCAAATTTTAGAATATTAAATTACTTCACATTATTCAGTCAGTTTTAAGAATAAGGTGACAGAAGTATTTGTAATAGGCTTATTACATCATACATGTCTAACAGCATTACTACATTAATAAGGTTAAATAAGCACCGCTGTTATCCAAAGATCCACTCATAAAATGAAAAAACGTATATATCTAGCAAAATAATATACGCGTAACAGACCACCACGAGACCGTATAAAACAAAAACCAATAAATTCATATATATATATATATATATATATATATATATATATATATATATATATTTTTTTTTTATATTTGTTATTTTATGAGGTTTTAGAAAACTTATGGTCATAGTTTAAGTATTATTGATTTATGTTGTGTATTTTAGTTGTATAGATGTAGTTCATTTTTATGTAGCAGCTAGCCATCTGATGGTGGTTGATTGTTTGTTATAGCAATTGTTCAATTAACCAATTAATCTATTTGAATGGTAGCCTATATAAAGTGAAGTTTGATGCATGTTTTTAAGATCTGAAGAAGCGTACCTTGATAGTACTTGAAAGCGCTCATCCAGTTTGTTTTTTTATTAAATTCATTGTTTTTTATTTTATACGGTCTCGTGGTGGTCTGTTACTCGTATATTATTTTGCTAGCATTACTACATTAGTACATCATCCTTCACATTATTCAGTCATTAGTTATGAGTAAAGTGACATAATTATTTATAACAGGCTTATTAAGATAAGTTATCCAAAGAATAAGTAGTAATAGTTATTTAATATATTCAAGGAATAACAGGGCAGGCTTAATCTGTTAATTAATTACAGATTACAGTACGCTGTATATAAATGTACATTAGACAGAAAGTTAAAAAGACGCTGACAGCATATGCAAAGGAATAGATCTGAAATCTGAAATGCAGAAAGCATAGGTTTTAGTAAAGGTATTTCTACTATTTTCAGAAATCTAAAAATGTAAATAGACAGGATAGACAGGATTATTACTAACAAATTTAGATGAAAATTTACATAAATATTTACAAGATATTTAAGACACAAATTTAAAAGGCAGACATTTAAAAGGGTAAATAGGCAGGATTATTAGTAACAAATCTAGCTGAAAATTTACTGACCCAAGTTAATGCAGTATATGGTAATTATAATTAAATCATAAAGTTAACAGACTTCAATCCAAACAAACCATAAATGCTCTAGGGACACCTCGTGGCCTAAACTGAAACTGCATGTTTATTTACCGGAAAGAAAAATTTCTTTATATTAGTTCTAGTGCTCAATACAATGACTTACACAAATTATATTAATAGATTTATAAAGTAATTACTGAAGTAAATCCCATTTCAGTAATTTCAGAGAATTGTTACAGAATAAATCCTTCCTAAGTACAGTTAGTAAAATAGACTTTGCGTAGGCCTAAAAATGTAAGGTTAGGCCTGTGTCTTTGTTTCATGTTTCATATTCTAAAGTAACTACAGAATTAAGATACCTGTATGTTGTTCAGGTATCTTCAGGAAGAGTTGTTAGGTTAGGTGTCATTTAAAGTGTTTTCTTTGAATAAATCTAGAAGTACAGCCATATTAAACTGGGCTTCACAGTTGACATAAAGTTTCAATAAATCAGTGAACATAACTTCAGTCAAGAATACTGACAAGAACAGAATGTGCTGTACATTTGAGTGCAAACACATCTTGTCTGTATGCTACAAGGCTTGGGAAACCAAGACTAAGGAGGAATGTAGAACAGGGTTTTGGTATTATTATTATTATTATTATTATTATTATTATTATTATTATTATTATTATTAAGAAATACTTTAGATACAGTTAGTAAAGTCAGTAAGTTAGTTTGAACTGACATACAGAAAAGATTAAATATCAAGCATTACAGAAAGGAAGCTAGTTTTTGTCTGCAGAACAGACATTTAAGCAGGAGTACAGATGTCAGGTTAAATATTCTTACAATTCAGGAGGAAAAGACTTTTAACTGATATTATCAAAATATACATGCAGAAACTTTGGATATATTTTTCAGCACTGTTATCCAGCACTCCAGAATTTTGACAGACTGTTATTGTTTACCATCACTATTATTAAAGACAGTATTCAGATATTGTTAGCATCTAATAAAGCATTATTAGCAAAACTACAGTGTTTGCAGCACATGTTTTGTGAAAGTACAAAAGACTTGACCCATAATGGAGAGACTGGCATCTGTTCAGCACAAGTCTGAGTAACTAACAAATAAAGACTTTCATTTCAGTCTCATATTAGTTGTTTTCAGTTAATTCAAGTATACTAAAGTCTTATCAATTTTTTCACAGGCCAAAAAGGGTAGCACTCTAACAGAGGAACACACAGAAATGTGTGCAGAACTGCAAATAACCCAGACAAATGTGGTACAGTAAAAAGAAAAAAAGAAAATCCGTAGACATGCACAAAATAAATGAATGCTCAGCACTGGATATTCTATAAGAAATGATGCATAGTAAACAAAGTAATCAATGTCTTTGTTGTACTAGACTTGTGCAGGAGAAAACCTTGAGAACTGATGTACAGAAAATAAACCAATTCCCTGTTTTACTCTAATTTGCATGTGCAGACAAATCTGGAAAAAACAAAAACAGAAACAGAAGTCAACAAAGTTCAAGATGTGATATAGTACACATGTGCAGCCTAAAACCTGACAGATCTATGTAAAATAACTTGAAAGCATCCTTCAATGTGATTATACATTAGAGATGATTAAGCTGTAATAAATAAGGAGCGTGGGAAAATTTATTATGTATAGCTCATTGTTCTGAACTATTACTTGCAGGGCACTGAAAACATGCACATAGGAATAATCTCAGGGAAGACTAAGTAAAGAGACTAAGATACAGCCACAAATTTCAAAACATCAAAGCAATGTCAAGGAGCTCTGACTCTAAGACAGAACAGCTGTGCCAGCATCTGAGCAGCACAACATTTATGATTAAGAGTCCTACAGAGGAAACAAAAGCAGAAGAAACTAAAATACCTCTTGGTCTTCATCTTGGCCTCAAAACCAGCCACCAGAACATGTGGGCAGCTGTGCTTGTCTCACAAGTCTGGCACAGCATGTAGTAGGTGGTGTGCATGCACCCATCTTAAAATGAATCCTGCCATCAACTACTACCTGCAAAGCTAATACCTACTGTGTATTTGTGCAGCAGTGAAACTAGCAGCATTCATCAGCTCTGCAATGGTGATGCAGCATTTCCTGCTCAGACCCATCTTTCCCAGGCAGTCTTTGAGCACCAGAGTGATGAAGTGATCCCAGATCAACTGGGTTGACCTTGAAGCTTGATGTCCTCACACTAGTAAGGCAGCCAATGCATGATGTAAAATAGTGCTGTCTCGATTTCCTATGATCATAACTCTGTGGAGACCTTTGATAAGAATAAGCAAAAATGGAGAACTGACTCCTGTAAGTTTTTTTTTCCTTTTAGCTATATGTGCAGAAAATAACCCAACTTCAAAATTATGCAGTACCAAAATTTCAGAGGCAAAAACCTATAGACAAGGAAAATAAAGTGACACCATCAGTCAATCCACCAGTTCCCTAATTATGGTTCAAGCACTGATATCAACAGTCTGATCAGCACTGTTATACACACCACAGCACTGATATGCATAATTACATATTTTGCACTACTTGCTGGAGACAGCAAGAATGCAGACAGAAAGCCATATCAGAATGATCTACGTTAAAATCATAGTTTAAGATATATGATTAGAGTATAAGAGGATTGCGAATTAGTCATCAGCCATGCCCAGCATTCCCAGTAAAATCTAAAAAACAGATGGACAAATTTAAATGAATACACACAATCTGCAGTATGTTAATACACACAGATACAGATATGTATACACATATGAATAAATGGAAGACACATACCTCTCAACCTCTTAGTGCAAGAAATCTGGACAAAGCTTCACATAATGGGGGGACAATGGCCCATAAATAGGACAGATTTTAAATATTGCTCTTATGAACTTGGAAAGTTGCTAGAATAACAAGATTTACTTTAGCATACATTTTCTGAAAAACACAAAGTCTAAAACTCACCTTTATGTCATTGTTTAGTGAATTCACACCTTGGATCACCCCAGTGATTTGCCAGAAAACCTCAACTTTTGTGAGGAACAGATCAAAACTATGAGGCAAAAATTTGGACATTCTGTAAAAATCCAGACAGTTGAGAGGCATGTGAAGCTAAAATCACATACCATACCTGTAGATTATTGAGAGCTCTTCAGAAGAGCATCTGGTTTCTGTAATCCATTAACCATACCTACAGATTTTTGAAAGCTCTTAGAAAAATGTCTGTTTTCTGTCATCTGCAGAATTCTCTGATTGTAAAACAAGGCAGAGTCATATAGGACAACATTCTCTATCCATGCCCATTATTACAGAAAGTTATCCCTGGAGGCATGGGCAAAGCAAATGGAGACCACGAAGTACATCATACTTACTGGCTCAGTGGTATAGAGGCATCAGGTCCCCTTTTTGACCCAGCTGATCTGGGATCAAATGCATGTTCTGGCTCTTAAAATGCTGCTGAGAGGCACTTGGTCTGAGCAGGCAAAGTTGGTGCATCCTTCCACAGGGGACAATGACTGCTAATATCACTGCTGTACAACCATCTAGCTGAGAAACATTTATCAGCATTTTTAAGACTAAGCTGAATGCATTGCATACCACGGAGCACATGCTGTGTTCTATCTGTAGGACAAGTTCAGAAGTCCACAGTTTCTGTGGATGGTGTTGAGACTGAGGCACTCAAGAGTAGTGAATAATGGTGTTAGGATATATTAAAAAATAAAATGGCTGAAACCAAAATCGCCGTCACTGGAGGATTTACTTTTTTATTATTTGATCAGAATCTGTGCTTGGTGCTTTTACTATTGTCATTGTTTATTGTTGTTTGTTTTTTCTCCTCATATTGATTTTATAGCTAAGGCACTTGAATGTCAAAACATTACTAACCTGATTTTTTTGAAGAGTTAAAATTAGGAAGATCCAGGGATCATCCCCTCACACTTTGGCCTGTGGAAGAAGGAAAGACCTAGCAGAAATATTCTCACTCCTCAGAATATGCTGCACAGAATGAATGTTCAAAGTAGCAATAGCAGATTATAGTGTAAAAGCCATGAGAATATACTGAGAGATATTCATATCATATTTGACTAGAATGCAAAAAGTAAAGTTTAATGAATAAATAAGATATTTAATGAAAATAAGAATCATATGCTGCTTTCAAATAAACACATTCAAGACTAGAAACATATAGGCCAAGAAGGGTAACAATTTCTAAGAATTACACACAAAACCTGAGCACAACAGCGGTTAACATGGAAAAAATGAGATAGAGAAAAAATAAAAAAATAAAATCCATAAATGTACACAAAATAAACTAATGCCCAGCACTTTATATTCTATAAGAGCTAAAGTATAGCAAACAAAGCAATCAATGCATTGCTCTACTAGGCTTGTGCAAACAGAAATCTTAATAAATGAAGTGCAGAAAATAACACAAGTCCCTGTTTTTACTATAATGCACATGCACGTGTGGAGAACTCATTTAAAGAAAAGAGATATAGAAGTAAACCATTTCCAAAATTTGCTGTATTGGGCATGTGCAGCCTAAAACCTGACAGATGTATGCCAAATAATTTGAAGGCATTCCTTAATATGACTGTGCACTAATGATTATACCGCTGAAATTAATGAAGAGTCTGAGAAGCACTTCATGTGTAGATATAGCTCATATGGACTCCTGCTGTTCTAAATTATTATGTGCAAGTCATTGTACACATAGAAATAACCTCAGGGAACACTACATTAAGAAAAGAGTTTGAGATACAGGCAGAGATTTTGGGACATTAAGGCAATGTCAAGGAGATCAAACTCCAAGAAGGTACAGTTGTGCCAGCATCTAAATAGTATTAAATTTATGAATAAGAAACACACAGACAAGACCAAAAGAAACTGTTGCATCTCTTGGGCTCTGCTTCCACACTAGCCACCAGAACATGCACGTGGCTGTGCTTGTTCTACAACTGTTGCTCAACATGTTCTAGTTAGTATGCATGTTGCCATCTTAGCCTGAATCCCATACATGTGATGTGTATTAGTATGTATACTCCAACATGAATAGTCATAAAACCATATATAGATGAGAGTTAAAAATATCCTATAGCTGTTCTTATGACTTCCCCGTGTAACTGGAATCATACCCTGCCTGCAAGAAAAATGGAAACAAAGGGCAGAAAAGTTCTCTCTCATCAGGGTATACTGCATAGAATAACTGTTCAGAGAAGAGATTGTGGATGATAGTGTAAAAGCCTTGAAAGTATGACAGACCACTTATTCACCTTACATTCACCTTGTTATGTGAACGGAGAACTAGAAGTAAACCTTAAGAAATGTCTAACTTAATTAAAAATGCATAAAAATATCCTGCTTTCAACTGGATAGTTTCAAAACAGAAAGCATTATCATCACCAACAGCTCCTCCTTTTCCCAATTTTCTTTATGGAGTTTGGGTATTGTGCGAATTGTCGCTGTGTCTCTTGATTCAGTGCTAGTGCCCTACTTTCTTCTGCAGTCATGTATAACTGCTACAGGTCTTCTCTCACACAATCTATCAATATGAGCTGAATATAGAATGAATGGAAAAATTAGTGCACTGTTGTCTGATATGTATTTACAGGAACATATTACTGCTGAGGAATTCAATTATTTGTTGCTTAACAACCCAATGATAGCAACAATATTTGGAGTTCCTAAGAGACACAAAAAATAGAATTAACCCACCTATGCATCCAATAGTAAATATCAGGAATTCTATCACTTCACATTTGGTGAAGTTTTTAGATCATCATTTAAAAGGGAATTCAAGAAAGTGAAGCATTTGTGTAAGGATTCATGGAATTCCTGAACAAGTATAATGGAATTAAAATATGCCAGCAATATGACATTTTTAACAATAGATGTGAAGGACCTGTTTACATCTATTCCTAATGATACAGGCATGGAATGGTTTACCAGTTTTTTTTTCTCTAACACCACCCACTTGCCCCAAGATAGAATAGACTTGTTCATAGAGTTGTTAAACCTTATTTTGTATAATAATTACATTTTCTTTGAAAACCATTACTTTTTGCAACTAAAAGAAGTGGCCATGGGTTCAGCATGAGGGTCATTGTACACAAATATAGTGATGGTAGTGTGGGAGAAAAAGTATCATTTTCACAACCCATTTAAGCATTTATGGTATCTCTACATGAGGTACTTAGATGATGTTTTTATTGCATGGAAGGATGATATTTCATTATTAGCATCTTTTATTGATTACATCAATTACACCACTGATTTTTTTTAACCTTTACACATGTCCTTGGGGAGAACTATATTTCATACGTGGATGTCATGTTGGTCAAGGACTATAAAAATAAAATAATTTTCTCCAAAGTTTTTAGAAAACCTTCTTACTCAAACTCATTCCTGCATTATAATAGCTCCCACCACACAGATCATAAAAAAGGGGGTAAATAAAGGGAAGTGTGTCTGAGAGACCCACATGGTCAGTTTGTCTGAAGACTTTGTATAGGAGTATAATTTACTTAAAACTATGTTCCAAAATAGAGGTTATCTAGACACTTTTATTGTTAATTCTTTAGAGAAAGTGGTCTGCAAAAAAATAAATTATTTTTTTACCTCCATATTATCAGTACAACAAGGCAGTACTTTTAATGCTCTTGCAATCAATGATGGTGCCACATTGATGGCAATCAGAGGGAGCCTGTGAACAATTACAAGTGTAGTTTCATTACAACTTATTCAATAGACCATAATCTTTTTAACTGGTCTTTGAACAAAAATTGGTGCGCAGTGAATGAAATTGAAGAGCTTAAGGAAAAGTTGGGTGGCCACCCTCAAATTATTTTTAGAAAGCGGACAAACTTTAAGAATTTATTTGAGGCAAATAAGAAACAAAGTAGTAACCTTGGCCGTCATGGTCTGTGCAAGTGTGGCAGTTGCAATTACTGTACAAATATTGTTGTGATGACAGCTGTAAAGTTAATGGTGAACAATTCAAGATTAAGGGGAAATTTACCTGTCTATCTAAGGTATTGGTTTATTTAGCTTTATGCCAAAATTGTAAAGGTTTTTATGGAGGAAAAATTCAGGACGGCAGCACACTATGCATATTAATGAGGCATACCGCCTGAGCTCCTAAGCCTACACAGAGCATGTAAGAGTGCAGGGGGCCTGTCTGAGAGCAGACACATCCCCCACAATGAAGAACAGCAGAAAGGGATAAGAAATGAGTGAGACCGCTCATAGGTATCCCCATATCCCCACCAAAAGCCCCCCCTTGTGTACAACAGCAAGTATACAGAAATAAAATGAACAAAACCTTTATTTTATTTTTTAAATATCTGAATAAAGCTAACCATAGGTGGGTAGGTGTGCCCATTGCTTAGGTACGGTTAATGCAGCTTAAATGGCTGAAGAAGATAACAAGGAAAATATATGCCAATAAAGCAGCATAGGAATAGTGTAGTGCGAAGAGTGGTCACCTAACAAGCAGGCATTCCTGGTTCAAGTCCCACTGCAGCACATTCCATTTTCCATGGCAAAGCACATTATGACCAATAATTTTGTTGCATAACCCACTAAATAACATATATTTATGAACTGGAGTACTGCAGTAAATGCACATGTGAGGTGTCAGTGTCATAATGAATAAAGCACTAGTAAGCAGGTCTAAGCACCAGTAAGCAGTAGTAAGCATATTTAAGCAAGTTTAAGCCAGTTTGCATGGGGGTAAGCAATGCACACACAGGTTAAGCACTTGTGAAGCTAACTCTCTGTAAGCATATGTAACCATGAGTTAACATTGCTTACCCTCATACAAACCCACACAAACCCACTTACAACTGTTCAAAAGTGCCCTAATCACTCTGTATCCAAAGGCCCTTGTTCTGCTCATCAACAGCCTTGCAAGTCTTGAACCCAGGACCTTATACACTATAGTCACAGTTGTTAACTACCAATCCATCACAGCAGTACAGAAGAGCGCGGTATCAGCAAACAAGTCTTCACTATAGTAAAATCAAACTTAACCTGATGAAAGGAATCAGTATACAGACATCTGTTCCATAACCCACTACATAACATAAATATGTGAATTGGAGTACAGCAGTAAGCCCAGAAGTCAGGTGTAATTGTAATAGAGTGTTGAAGTCCCCAATAAAACACAAGGACCCCATACAGTGTATGTAAACATGAATCATGGGTACCAGGCATACATATAAGATGTAATGAATAATAAATCAATCCCAAAGATAAAAAACAAACAGCGTGAGCAAAGCAATGAAGGAGTACACATATAGCATAAAAATGCTATCGAAAATAAATACGATAATCCAAGTATCCAGATAGTCCAACAGTCAGGATTGCTATCAGACAAGCTGATATGAATAAAATGAATAAAATGCCTATGCAGAAAGCGCTAACCTGAGGTGCACCAAATAAACTTCTGTTTTTAGTTTTACATTTACGTGGATTTTATTCATTTTATTTATCAAGGGGAGAGGGTGTGCACTTTCAGGCGCAGCGATGGTTCATCCAGGAGTCCAGAGTCATGGCAGGAGTCCTTGTTAAAGACCATGAACAGAGACTGCTGCAGGGCCAGTACCAGGCTTCCCAATATAAAGCAATAGCCTGGGACCATCTCACCTGTGACCTCACCAGTGCCACTGGCATACCCCGAACTTGTGAGCAGGTCAGGCATTACTATGCAGACCTGAAGCAGTGTAAGGGGGACCTCTTAGACCAGTGGATCCAAGAGGCTAGAATGGCAGGGGCTGTACCAGCTGTGTGTAAGTATCACCCCACTATGTGTGTATCAATTGCCAGATGATGTATATTATGGATAGGTATGGCTAAATATTCAGAAGCAACCCACCGCTCTGCATGTATGGAAATGCACATCCAAACCATAGACAATTCAAAACACCAGTGGCCAGCATAAAGAGTACATCAAGCACTTGTAAATGAAAAGCAAGTATAATTCACATGAAATACTTTATTCAGACCGGTTTCGGCTAACCAGCCTTCTTCAATGAAAAAGCATTACATAATAGATGCATGATGTAACTATATATATATATATATATATATATATATATATATATATATATATATATATATGTATATATATATATATATATATATATATATACACACCCCCGACCAATAACAGACATGGTCCAACCCAGAAATTGCAAGTACATTGAATATGTATATAAAACAATGAATGTAAGTTAGACATATATATCAATAATACATATACATATGTAAATAACAAAATACATATGAAAAAGTTATTTTATACATATATAAACATACAAACAAACTGTATATATATATATATATATATATATATATATATATATATATATATACAAAAATGTAATATATATAAATATATACACATATATAGAACACAACAGAAAATAGCACAATGGTCTGTGGTGTCCTTCATAAGTAGTCATTGAGTCCTGGGGAAAGTAGCACTCCTAAATTAATGATCCGATATTTTTCTTTGTGATTAAGAATAGTGTGCCAGCCTTGTTGGTTACTCCTATCTATTACCATAAACTTGAAATCAGCATTGGCATGTTTGATACTATGTCTGTATAGGGCATTCGTCTCCCTTTTGTTTCGGATATCACATCTGTGCTCATACATCCTAATTCTCAATGAGCATGAAGTTTGGCCCACATAAAAAGCAGACCATTTACATGTGGCCAAATATACTATACAGCTGCTGGCACAATTGCCAAAGAGCTTGAGATCATATACCCTGCTGGTACTTGCACTAGTAACTTGTTTTAATTTACTCACAAATTGGCATGACCCACAATGTCCACAAGGGAACATTCCCAATAATTGATCCCCAGACATGGTCAATTGTTTGTATACTGCTCCCCCACTCTCCTTATGCTTAAAGTGTGAAAAATGAGCACCTAAAGTTCTTCCACGTCTATAAGAGAATTGGCATCTGGAGCCCAAACATTCCCTAAGTTGGTCATTGGCCATGAATATATTGCAATGGGTATCTAGCACATTTCCAATGACATTATTATTATGTCCATAGGTTGTCACAAACTTAAGATTTTGACCTGCTTGTATTGGCCTATGCTGTTTGTACTCCAACAATGTGTACCTGTCCTGAGCAGAACTCCAGTCACTGGCAAGTGCAATATCAGACTCCCTGTATCCCCTATCCAAAAACCTGTTACACAAATCCTGTCTGGCATGTTCAAATTCCCATGTAGATGAGCTGATTCTTTTAATACACATAAATTGTGACTTTGGAATGTTGCGAATGGTGTGGCGGGGATGCATACTAGATGCATGGAGCATGCAGTTGTATTGTGGATATTTATGAAACGCCTTTGTACTAAGAGTATGATTCTCATTCCTATACACAGTTACATCCAGAAAATTGATACTGTCATGATGTGATGTAAGGGGAAACTCAATACCCCACAAATTATCGTTAAGATACTCCAAAAATTCCTGTAAATATGCCAGATCTGCCTGCCACACCATCCAGCAGTCATCCAAATATCTGTGCCAGATATCTATTTCCACTTGGTGGATGTTATGAAGGGGATCATAAATCATGCATTCCTCAAAAAAAGCCATAAACAGATCCGCATATATGGGGGCAAAAGAAGCCCCCATAGCAGTGCCCTGCAACTGCCAATAACACTCACCCTGGAAGTAAAAGACATTTTTATTCAAGACATGTTCTGCCATACATACCAGTAGAGTATTGAAGCCAGGGGGGTACAAGGCAGCATGTTCCAACCAATAATGTAAAGCTTGTAAACCAGCCCAATGGGGGATACTAGTATATAATGCCTTTACATCCAGGGTGCACATCAGCCATCCAGGCTCTAGTTGTGTGTCTGATATGATTTTGCGAAATTGTGTAGTGTCCTGAATCCTAGCTCTGACTGAAGTCAATAGTGGTTTTAAATACTTGGTCAGAAATACCGACAGGGGTTCAGTCAGAGAACCAATACCCGATACAATAGGTCTGCCTGGAGGGTGGGTGAGTGATTTGTGAATTTTAGGTAGTAAATATAATATTTTTTTTGTGGATCCACAATGGTGAGATGGTTTTGAGTAGAACTATTGATAATACTTTCCTCCACTGCCTGGTTGAGAAACTATCGATCTCTCTCTTGAATATGGGGGTTGGGTCTATAGACATTAACATATAACATCTTGAGTTGGATAGTTGTCCCCTACCCTCATTTAGATAGTATCCCATATTCATGACGACCACAGCCTCTCCTTTGTCAGCTGGTAAGATAAATATGGTATGGTTGTTTTTGAGTTGTTCCAAGGCAGCTGCTTCCTCTGAGGAAAGGTTGTGACTCAAAATGCATGATTCTTTATGTGGAAAATGAAGATCTCTCAATACCGCTTGTAAGAAGATTGAAACATGTTTGTTCATTGGTGGTTGAAAGCCGGATTTGTGAAACCTGAATTCATCAGTCTAAGATTAAGTCTACGACAAAATTGATAGACATCAGTAACTATACTGTATTCATCAACAAAGAATCCAGGTACAAAGCCAAGACCTTTATTCAATAATCGAGTTTGCTCATCAGTTAGTATTACATCAGATAGGTTTAACACATTCTGGCCAGCACTCCTAGTTATTTGAAAATGGTCTGTAACAAACCCTCCACTGAGTTTATTCCTACCCCCATGTTTATGTTTGTGGCCCCCACACCGCTTCCCTCCACATCTAAAGGGTGTGGTGCATTAGACTTTTTACGAATGGGTGACTCTCTAGTACTGACACTGTCATTGTCCATAAAGGAAGATTCCTCCCCTAACGTACTGATGTATGAGTTGTCTGTTCTGTTTAAAACAGATCTAGGTCTCTTCCTAGATGTGTTGATGCTGGCAGCTCTATTGGTATCAGAAAATCTTACCATTCTCGAAAATTCAAAAGGACAAACACTTTGGTAGTCGGTTATGTCTCTGTTAAATTTTTTAATCTTTCTATCTCGAGTTTGTTTTTCATAGATGGCCAGCTCCTTAGAAAGCGTATTCAGAGAAATGGCATACAATGGTAAAGCCTCATAATTTTTACAATCTTCACATAAGGTTTTCACTTCCATCAAATTGATGTCCACCATCCTTTCATAATATGATGTTAGAATGTTAACAAACATCATTGAGGCCTGTTGTAAAGCTAATTTCCATTCCCTAGTCAGTTTATCCTCCGATCTACCAACTAAGGTTTGAAGCCGAATTCTGAGACCTCTAGGTGCTATTTCTCTGTTCATGTATGCTCTAAAAAGTCTAAGATACCAAATGTTGGCACATAATTTTTTTAAGCCCTTGCCTAATTTGTTAAAAGCAATATTACATCCATCTGTAAGATCAATTTTGGAGCCATTCTGGTTACTGCCTGGTCTGATACCAATGAATACTCCAATATCATCCCCATCAGCACATAACCCACTAAGAATGTTCTCCAGATCCATATTACTGTAAGTTATTCTGGTACTAGTCTCTTTATTTAAGGCAAAATGAGGCTTATCCATTTAAAGGTGGCTGTAAAAGGGGCTAAACATCAAAGAAAAAATCCAAAATTATTGGAAACACAGTAATACTGCTAATTAATATTAGCAGAGACAAAACTGGATCACCTAGGGGTGTCTAAGGAAATTCCTATACATAAAGTAATTTAGATATTGATACCAATAGAGCAGTCGCAAGAACCCCACTATTCAGAAAGGGCCATGAGTACAAAATAGACCCAAACAAATCCTCCAACAGACAATACACACCAGTAGATGCCTAGATGAAACATTTGGACAAACCATAAAAATATATGATATCACTCCAGGTGTTTAACCCTAATTCAAAGGTACTAAGTTGTTAATGTGGGTGAAGAACGTCCACTATCTACTGTTATTATTTCTTTACACAATAATAGATATGATAGTAAACAATTGTTACTGATTTTAACAATAGTTAACATATGCACATAACTTTGGCCTTAAAATATGAAATGCCAAATCATTTATAAAGACAGAATACATTCAATGTGTTATTATTTCTGTGCACAGTATTAAGTAGACCCATCAATTGTTACTATTCTTGTTTACAATGGTTGCTATATCAGCTTGGTTATTTAGCTCAGACCTAGAAAGGTTGGTTAATTACTATAAATTCAAAACATTCCATTTGCTGATGTTGTTTCCTTAAATACAAGGTATATCCCCTTCTATTATTGCTATTTCTCTTCACAACATAGCTACTACCTGATATATGCTTGAAAGTGCATAGATTAAAGTTTAGTGAGCAAAAGGAAATTCCAATATACTATGATGCAGTCAGCTTTCATAAATAATATCAAGCGCATTAAAAATGGTACATATACATATCTATACCACTTTCAGACCATTGATAACTGTTAGTACTAACAACTAAGTATTGCTATATGCATGTACAACATTATTTTTCAATATTAATGCACTATGTGTGTATCAATTGCCAGCTGATGTATATCATGGATAGGTATGGCTAAATATTCCTCTTATGTCCTCCACAGTTGCAAGTGAGCAGGCTGCGAACCAGGAGGCCCATGGAAGTCGCCTGGAGAGGTTGCGGTGTGAGGCAGGTCAGTAATACTCTCACCTTTACTGTCATAGGAAATAAATCTGAAAGTATTAGTAAATTAATTGCCTGTATAAAACCTGTATTGTTTAAGGCAAGTACTGCATACACCAGAGAATATGACAGGAAGAGTCTCAAATAGGTTGTATGTAAATAAAAGCATAATAGCCTGACAATAAAGGTCTAAATGCTGGACTGCATGTGTATACTCTGGTATCATATGGTAATGTAGATTTGCATTCACATAATAGTACTGTTGTAATAAGCACTGTTACCCACACTATGCACCATAAATAGAACGTGTAGGAATGCTTGTATATGACTGGTGTAATCCCCAGAGGCTATTTAGTACAACTGAGAGGCACATAGACAGAAAACAGAGAAAAGGCAAACAACGAAACCCAAATAGCACATGCAACTGAGATGCGAACTGTTTTTTTTAGCACACACAACCATGGTTTGAATCCTGCCAGTGGTAGTAGTCTGCATACAGAATCATACCCCACAAATGTACAGATATGTCCAGAATGTCCTGTAAAGTGACCCATATTTGTTGCCTGTCAACCTGTCCCCCTGGAAAATAAGTGGGATGATCCCAGATGTATAGGCAGCAAACAGGAAATACAACTGAGTGACACACATCTATGGGAACAAAGCTGGCACACTATTAACTCCCCAAAACCTTATGAGACTAAGAAGCCACATATGTCCCATTTACACCCCCATCTTGTCAAGCAGTGGCCAGAGTGTGTACACTAACAGAGTGAGATGTATGTGCATAATAGTAATGTGGAATCTGGTACTGTGTGTGGCAACAATCAAGTAGTCCTAAGAAACATTTCCCACACAGTCTGTCAGATACCAACACTGTGCCCAGAAATACAAGAATGATACCCTGTACTGGTACTGTTTACATTGGTATTGTATGGCATTGTGAGTGATGCAGTTGATCTGAATAATGAGGTATTACTCATCACTGTCGCCCACACTGTCCTACAAAATATAACTGTCTAGGAAATCTGTATGAGTGTTGTAATACAAGGTCAGAATGCAAAAGCACAGGAGAATTATAAGACAGAAAGCAGAAAGGAGATATACAGCAAAATCTTTATAGCACACACAACTCTGATGGACAGTGTGTATGCTGTAGCAGACACAGCCATGGTGTGAATCCTGGGAGTGGAAGTAGGCTGAATACAGAATCATACACCACAACTGTACAGATGAGACCTGATTGTCCAGTATATAGGCCCATATCTGCTGCATGTTCTCCTTTCCCCCTGGTAAGTCTGTGGGATGATCACAGATGTTTAGCCAGCAAACAGGGAATACAAGTGATTGTCCAACATCTATGTGAACAAACCTGTCACTGTAGCAACTCCCGAAACTGTTAGGAGAGTAATAAGCCAAGTATGCCCTATCTACACCCCCATGTTGTCAGGCTGTGACCAGAGTGCGTACAGCAACAGAGTGAGATGTATGCGAATAATACTAATGTGTAATCTGGAACTTTGTGTGGTAACATTCAGGTAGTGATAACACACATTTCTCCCACAGGTACATCAGATACAAACACTGTGCTGAGAAATAAAACCCAATATAACCTGTACTGGTACTGTTTACTCTGGTATTGTAGGGAATTGTAAGTGTTGCAGTTTCTCTAAATAATAACATATAACTGGTTACTGACACCCATACTGTGCTACATAATATATCTGTGTAGGAAAGCATGTATATGTGTGTGTCAAGTCACTAAAGGTTGAAGAGGGCAATAGTCTAGATATGCATATGGTCAACACATGGCCAGAGTCTGTGCAGAAAGAGTTGGATAACTATGTGCACAACATCAACCTGGAATCTGGGAGTATGTGTAGAAACAGTTTGTTAGTGTTAACAAACATTCCCTCCACAGGTATAACAGGTAAGAGGTGTATACTGCAGATAAAATCAGTTCAGATATAATGATGACAACAGCTATATCACTGTGCAAACTAAGGCTATAGGGTAGTGTAGTAAGACTTGTAAGGTACAGATAACAACACTGAGTAGGAAAGTAATGTGGACTACAGGAATATACTAGTTGTTAATTGACATCTTTCTCCCCCCCCCATCATATCTCCAACAATAAACAACATACCCATCCCAACCAGTATGTAATGGCTTGAATCTTCTGATAATGTCCTATTGTTTGATAAATATTTTAATTGTTCCCATACATGTGCTATATTGAATTATTCCAACATTGGTGGCATGGTGCCATCAATGTACCTGCATGCTGTTCTTATTACCGCTGTGGTCCCATATATGCATGTGTTCTGTTTGTTATGCAACTGTTCTGTATATGGTGTCTAGGTTAATGGGAATATCTGTGCATGCTGTTATACCTAACCCTGGAATGTGTTGACTATTACTAACCCACATATGATGATAAAATCTAAACACTATAGCATGTTGGGAAGGCCAGTCCCAGCGGACCAACCTTTCCCACCTCAGCTGGCCATGGCACCGGGCACCAGCATGCCTGGGGCCCAATCCAGGAACTCCTTGTTCGTTGGTCCTGCACCACCCTCAGGTAGAACTGCCTCAGGGAATGAGGCTCACCCCCCGGGAGTGGGCACGGACAGGAACCTGTCACCCATCGCCAGGTCTAGGCCGTGGTGCATAGTAAGCTCAACCAGCAATTTGGTGATCTGCTATGCCAGCTAGAGGGCTGCATGTTGCAATTAGAGGGTCAGCCTGGCTCTGCAACTCAGCTCTCAGCACAGCCACTTTGGGGGCTGTGAAGGTGCAGTGGTTGACTGCCCATGGGTGAGGACCACAGTCACACTGTGTCCACTAGGGGGCTCATGGGCTTCCGATTTCAGAAACCCCCTCCCCATCAAGGTGTTTACCTCCACATGTGTCACATACTGCCCCTGTATGTGTCTTATTTGTCTTGTCTGTTAACCTACCCAACCTACCTCCCAAATGTACCTATTATCCCTCTCCAACATTCCATGCTCACCTGAAAAAAAGGGCAATCTGTCCCCAAAAACATACTCGCCCCATACATAGCTGTCTATTTCACACGTGTCCATGTAATCTGGAATAATTGGCATCACAATTTATTATTGTTGTCCTCACCCCTTCCCAGGGGTTTGAGTGTCCACATATACCTCCAAATTCAGTGTATATGCAAAGCTGTTGCTGTAGAAGAAATGGGCAGCTATGGACCTTCCCTACACCCTTACTGCACATCCCTAGCTATTTTCCCTACTGACTTTCCCACTTTGTGCCCCTTTTTCACCACTTTCCTATCAACTCTTTTTTCTTTTCTTTTGAAGAAACATATATACATACAAATGCATCTATAGATATATATGTCTACATTTACATGTCTAAATATATACAGCAAGTTATATATATGTAAGCAGATATATATATATATATATATATATATATATATATATATATATATATATATATATATCTATAGAGGTATATACGGACACACATCTGTAGATAAAAATGGGAACATAATATAAACATATATGTCCACATGCACTGTTACTCGGGTTGAGAGGCCCCAAACATATGTCTTGTATGATTAGCTATTCCCCCTCCACAGTCAAAAATGTCTGCCCTGCAATACACTTCCAACCGTTACAGCCCCGATACCCAGGACCTGACATGACATGGGCACAAGATGTTAACAGTACTCCATCCCACCTGTATGATGTCAGGCTGGTATCGGTAAAATATTATGCAGTACAGTCTTGCTCCCATAGGGAATGTACAATGTGGTAGCAATCAACATCCCTAGGATACATATACACAGACACATATATGCAGATACAGATATACACACACACATATATATATATATATATATATATATATATATATATATATATATATATCTATATATCTATATATATATATATATATATATATATATATATGTATTTACACATACGCACACAAAGATATGTATAGTAAGATACATCTGTAGAAGGTGCAAACAATATGGAATAGCCACTATTCCTACAGTTACCACCTTACCAACTGGAGACTGTATGAGCCACCCATACAAATGGCAATCATTGTCTGCAACATATACCCACAGAGAGATAAAAGGATATAACACCACACACAGGTTTGCATAAATGGGAAATCTTTATTTGTGTACTATTACAGTTGTATATGCCATGCCATATAGCTGTTTAGACACGGACATCCATATCAACAGAGTAATGCAATGGTGAAACAGTTATACTAATACAGTAGTCTGGAAAAGTTAACAAATGTTGCTGTCCAGGCCAAGGCCATCAAGTAGTACAATAGTAAAGACAGACTGGGCCACAGGATACCAAACAATCAACAGTAAGTAATCTAGATGTATAGTTCAGCAGCCTCTATCTATACTCTGTAGACAATCCCTAGGGGGTAAAGATCTCCGTTGACACAATGGGATGTAACTGTTACATAACAAGGCATAATTGACACCATCACAAGCACACTGACAAACAGAACAGTCTGTATGGCAGGTGGCAGTAGGACTGCATTTACCCAAGGTTGATCGTATGGTAATGTACATCCAGATACCTTAAGGAAGCTCACCCGTGATGGTCTTCATGATTTTGGGCTTTCAGGATTCTGTAGCACTCCCATATACATATAAGTATACATATATATATATATATATATATATATATATATATATATATATATATATATATATATATATATAGATATATGTATATGTATATATAGCTATATATGCATACACATCCTATTTGTACAGATGTGTATAGTTATGTTTGTATATATGTTGATATCAGTAACTATATGTGCATACATATCTATTCTGATATATCTACTACTGTCAATATATATGTAGATATCCATACCTATATGTGCATATGTATCTCTAGCTGTATATGTGTAGACATATATTGCTCTGTATATGTATATATCTGGGTGTTTATATGTATATCTATGTACATATACTTATCCATCTATGTATGTTGATATGTATATGTGTACGTCTATATAGATATCTGGATAATTATATGTACATATGTCTTCACCATATGTCCTGAACTTGGAGTGTAGCCCTACCTCAGCTCCTATAGTCCCAACTTCATAGTGTAAGGGGATGTCAGGTATGTATAGCAGGTATATTTGTAGACCATTGCTACTGTAAAAGGGATTGTCTTCACAGACATGGTGTGTGTGGGAGGTCCCATCTGCTTTTAACATGTGTGCCATTGGCTACTGACAGACATCCTAAAGATATCATAGTACAGTACCACTACTAGCATGTAATGCTCCTGTGGACTACAGCAGAGATAATGGCCTATATATTTGGACTGTCTGACACACTCTGTACAGTCCAGAGGTGTACACATAACCCCTTAGTGCAAGACATGTGGACCAATCCTGACAATGTGGATGCTGACAGCCATGTAATGGGTATAACATGTAACCACTGGTATACCTGTGCCCCCATAGGTTATGCATTCACACACTCCTGTCTATCCTGCCACATAATAATCACTGGTACAGAGGTGCATGGCCACATACTACCCACTAGATATTCACATACAGATGTCTGACATACATGATTGTTATGGTGGCCTGGCAACAGTACATCTGGCAAGTATCTGGACATTGCATCTCACTGGGTAAGTACACTAAGCTGCTGGGCATGTAACAAAGCACTGTGCAGGCTACAGGCAGACCAGCTCAATACTGGCCTACATTTTCTATGGGGGAATGCACATGTACCTGCATATTTAGCAGGCTCTACAGGCATGCCACAGCAGAGAGTAACATATACCTGTGTGAAAGTGCATAACCACAACCAATGTGAACACAGCCACAACTACATATGGTTTGCTAGCGTAATATTGCAATATATTGACTATCTGTTCAACACCAACCTCATATGTGCCACTCACACACTAACCCTTCATATACTGGGCCACTACACAGTGTGGTCCAATGCCTGTCTGTGGTATGGGACGTGTGCCTGTATGGCCCTACAAACATGTTAGCCAATAGGGTAAAATACAGTGGAGCAGCATGTAACATCAGATAGAACATGACCAAGAACAATGACATCTACCACAGTCTGTACACAGGCCAAGGCACATATTAACAATACACACACTGCCGACAATCACCATAAGTACACAGACCTCAGTACTGTACACACAACCACAGAATGTCCAGGTTATGTCATCAAATATCACCCCTACTAATACATAACATGTGTAGCAGTCTGATATCTCACTGGCTTGTTATCAGATATGATGTCACTAATTATGGTGTACAGCACATATGCACCCCTTACTGCATTGCATATGTGCAGAGGTTGACAGGGTTGTGGCTGGAGGCACATACGCAGGGCCAATATTGACTTGTTGCTGTAATAACCTCAAACATTTACTGTTGTAACAGGGTTTGTTGCACCATATGTCCTATGAGGGATATGAAGTCAATAACTCTCAAGGCTGTCACCATCTACAGACTGCAATCCTCACACTACCTTCTGCAGTTCACAGAGAGGTGCTCTGTGGGTAACACAGGAAACAAAAGGCACCACACACTGCCCAGTCTGCAGATGACCCTACAGATGGGTGTTCCCTCATAAACATAGCACTGACATGGCAGGTATTAAAACATGTAGGACAGCCATATCCACACACACCTTGTTAAAACAACATTACCCAAAATGCAATGCAACAGCACTTACAGTATGTAGTCAGGTCAAGCACATCCCCCTCTTGTGTGTTGGCCTGTTTCCACAGTGTATGTTGTTAGAGGTAAATCCCCAATCCATCTGAGATGATGTTTGCCAAACAACAGATTGAGTTCCTGCTCACAGTGAATTAAAGGCCCAACACCAACATGATGTTCCTAGATATTGGAGTGTGTTTCTATGCAATTGGCTATGAGAATGTTACCACAGCTGTTCCACATGCAATCAGCTAAAGGAGGCCTGCAATTCATGCAGAGGCCATCAGCTGATTATTAGCATCACTTAAAATACACATGCTGCTGCCTAAGCAAAGCAGGTGTAAGTCTCCACATCCACCAGAGAGGGAGTGAGAGAGGCAGAAAGAAGCAAAGAAAAGTCAGGGAGGGGTGGGAGAGTAAAACTTAAGCATGTTTGTGACATGCACCTACCAGTGCAGGGTATCAAACCCCCGATGACTATGTAGTGCTATCACATGTCCATGCAGTTATTGGATGCATCACATAGGTTACATGTTGAGGAGCCCTCAGAACATATATGTGATGGTGAGTGACATCTGCAACAGGGATATGGTAGCTATGCGGTAAGTGTAGTACATGTGCCTGTCCGCATGAACAGGTGTCAGAGTCAACACAGCCACACTCTCACAGGGACGCACACACATTGACACACTTGGTAGGGCCAGGAACACAACCCATCACTACTAGGATTGCCACAACACAGTACTGTGCAGGTATCACATGCACCACAGGGGTCATGCGGAGGTTATATGGGCAAGAGGTATGTGGAGGTGTCTGCCATCAGACAGCATGCTTCAGTATGCCAATGGGGGTTCTAGTGAGTATGAATGTGATCATACACATCATACAACACACACACAGATACGCGTGCCAGTACTGACATTCATGGATGCACTGCTTCACGGGTGTGTTGTGGTCGATGGTGCCAGATGGCTATACAAGGCTAGGTGAAGAGCATACCTTGGGATCAGGCCACATAACAATGGTCTGCATTGTGGCTCAGCGGTGGAGTGCCTGGAGTTGCCCACACAGGTGGGTATTATATTCACCATCCAGACATCTGTGTGACTATTGTATGTGGCCAATGCTGTGCATTGCTTGCCATGTATGTGTTCCTTAGTCCATGACGCAGACAGTGTCTGGGATGTGTACACCTTCATTATGCATGCACAGTGACATGTAGAACTGTACCTGGGGTGTCTGGTCTATGTTGTTTACACAGATTGTTATCATCAGATGTGCCAGTCCTGGCCTCATGTGGTGGGAACTGTTAATGGACAGCAGGTGGACCCTGCACCTACATTGATAGCATGATACTAGTATTCCCTGATGTCAGTGGTGTCTGTTCATACAGGGCTTGTGTTTCGGGCATGGTATGTCTTTTGTGGGTCACATTTGATGGCACCACATGTGTTGCAGGTGTCCAGCAGGGAACATGGGGAGGTGCACTGTCTACATGTACATGCCTAATGGACTAATGGACAGGCTGCTATGCCCTCTGTAGCCCTCTGCAATCACACCATGATTATTATCAATGGGCAATATGCAGGGTGCTCCCTTTAATTAACCATTTATATAATGTTGAATCAAGTGACATCACATAGTAATTAACATTTAAAACAATACAAGCCTCTAAAAATGATGTTTTTTAATAAATACGGATTATTTTTACATTAGTCAACTGGCGTCCTGGATTCCTGGTTCCATTACATTGATTTCACTGGTTTACTTAGTTTTTCTATTTGTTATTAATGTGCAGGGTGCTCCCAACATAGTGGCTGTTGCCTAGGCAAGTGTGTGTGTGTGTGTGTGTGTGTGTGTGTGTGTGTGTGTGTGTGTGTGTGTGTGTGTGTGTGTGTGTGTGTGTGACATGGGTTGAGTGTTTCCTGGGTAATACAAGGGTTGCTAACATTGTTCAGCTGGCATTGATGTCACATTTAGGGGTATGGATTTGCACCCCAGCCTCTCGGCTATTTCACATCTGTTATACCTGTATGGTGGACATTGTGATATATACTTGGGCCACCATATAAGAGGTTTGCAAAACCCGGTCCACATTGAGTCCAGTTGTTTCACACTCACAACCACCTCCACACAGGATAAGAATGACAAACACAGACACACACGCACACACTCACACACACACACACACACACACACACACACACACACACACACACACACACACACACACACACATACACACACACACACACACACACACACACACACACACACACACACACACACACACACCTGTCATATCTGAGATTAGAACTCCTACCTAACTAGTATATTACACTACAGCACTATGCAGTTATAGGACACGCCACAGAGATTATTGGAGTGCTCCTTCCCCAAAGGTGTATTTCACAGTGAATGACATCAGCAGGATTGTCAAAGTAAGGCATTTGAATTGTACTGAGTGTGACTAGCCCAAAATATACTGCTCCTTACACAGACATAGAACCACACACAAAACATCCACAGCTGCCAAACCCCTACCACAATTCTATATCACACTACCTCATGATGCTGTTACAGGATGCACCATGGGGATTGCTGGAGTGCCCCTTCCCCAAAGGTGTATTACACAGCGAATGACTTCAGAAGGATTGCAAAGTAGGGCATTTTAATTCTACTGAGTGTGACTAGCCTAAAATGCATTGCTCTCTGCACAGCCAGAGACACACACACACACACACATACACAAACAAACACACACAATTGCCATGTCTGGGATTATAACTCCTACCTAACTAGTTTATCACACTACAGCACTACATAGTCATGGTATAGTCCATGGAGATTACTGGGCTACAACTTTCCCTAAGGTGTATTTCAAGGTGGATGATATCAGCAACCTTGCCAAAGTAGGGCATTTGAATTGTAGGGAGAGTCACTAGCCTAAAAAGCATTGCTTTCTACACAGACAGGGACAGACACACACACACAGTTGCCAAGTCTGGGATTAGAACTCCTACCTATTTTAGCACACTACAGCAGTACACAGTTATTGGATGTGCTACAAAGATTGCTGGACTACAACCTTCCCAGACGTGTATTTCAAGGTGGATGACATTAGCAGCCTTGCCAAAGTAGGGCATTTGAATTGTAGTGCATGTGACTAGCCTAAAAAACATCCCTCTCTACACAGACAAACACACACACACATGCACACACACAGTTGCCAAGTGTGGGATTAGAACTCCTACCTATTTTATCACACTACAGCAGTATGCAGGTATAGCATGCACCACAGAGATTATTGGGCTATAACCTTCCCAGAGGTGTATTTCTAGGTGGATGACATCAGCAGCCTTGCCAAAGTAGGGCATTTGAATTGTAGGGAGTGTGACTAGCCTAAAATCATTGTTCTCTACCCAGACAGAGACAGACACACACACTTGCTATGTCTGGGTTTGGAACTCCTACCTAACTAGTTTATCACACTACAGCAGTACACAGTTATAGGTCGCACCTCAGAGATTACTGGGCCACAACTTTCTCAAAGGTGTATTTCACAGTAGATGACCTCAGCAGGCTTGTCATAGTAGGGCTATGGGGAGGGCAGTGGGTGTGCATGGGCCATAATCCATTCATCTAAAGGTTGACCCACCACATGCAGGCACATGCAGGGTCATATTCAACAGGTATGTGTATACAGCTGCTAGATGACTACTTCCTTGTACAGTCATGTTGCACAGCTAGCACTTGGACCACATAGTCTGTAATGCTGAGAGATACCGGTGGCTAGTATCTACAGTGAGTGACATCTGAGCTTCATGTGGTTGTAGCGCTTTGGCTGTGTGCTGGGTGGGACAGGCCTAGATGGCTCCTTGTCACATTCACCCTCTTCCACACATCTATGTATGTCTACTTTTGGCTTATTATAGTGTGTTGTCCTTCGATATATGTCTGTATTCCTATCCACTGTGTGTGCAAAGCATAAGTGGTGCATAATGAGGAGTGTCTGCACTAACATCTGTGACTGCCAGATATGTCTGGTCTACTGTTGTTTGCAGACATGGCCTTCATTTGTTTAAGTGTGTGAGCACGCCCAGTATGACCTTTCAGTATGTTGTTGACTGACATTGCCTTCATTTCTCTAAGTGTGTGAGCATGCCCAGTATGCCCATCTGTATTGAATGTGTGGATCAAGCCCAGATAGTCTGTACTGCAGTGCAGAGCTTTGTGTTGTACACCTACAGGTAGCATACTGTTTCTGCAGGGTATCCATGAATCATTTGGCAATATGGAGGCAAACTACACAGGGGATTGTGTGTACTGTAGGTGATTGTGTCAGTGCTGCTTCAGCTGCATGGAACTGCTGTTAGCAGAGATATTCAGACATGTGTACTGTTGTACACAGTGATGTTTTCTGTCCTTGTGTACTGTCAGGTGGACATTCTTGCTCACAGTGATGTCTTGGGGGACAAGGGTGACTGCAGCTGTGTCCGGTATTGTGGGCAGACACCTACATATTCATGGTGAGTTATGCCATTCTGGAGGGGGAGCTGCAGACACTTGGTGCTGGATTTGTGCATCCAGTTCAGCACCTTGGTACAGTGCTGGCAGAGGATCCCATACCTGTACACCCATCAACATGACAATATGGGCTTATCTTGCTGTGGCAATGCCTCACAACTGTACAGATTCACACAAGTTAGGGGCAGGGGCCATGGGTCAGGACATTTACCCTGTTGTGGTGGATGGGCAGGTGTGTAGCCACCCATGTATGTGTTTGCAGCCAGGGATAGTGTGTGCACACAGCTTGGTGTTGGACCCTGAATATTCCATGCTGCCCATGCTCCCACCCCCCTTCTGTTATTCTAACCTCTTCCATACATTATGCATACATTCTCTGATACCTTCCCTAAGAGTATCACCCCATCACAGGTGTGTGTTAGTGTTGGTCCACAGTTCATGCAGTGGGACATGGTGTACACGTTACTGTGGTTTGTCCACATGGCCTTGTATATGGCTTATGTGGAGTGTGTTATGTTGTTATTTGGGTGTCCATGACATAACATGCATTGGCAGTACGTGTGAGACACAGGCGTTTGGCAGATGCCTGTGGGGCATTAGGTGTTGCTGCATGCCAGATGTAGCAGGCCATTGCATTCTGTCAGTTGTACAGTCCCAGACCACCATACAGTATATTCCCCTGGGTTGACAGAGTAAGTGTGATAGCTGTTCATGCCAATACCTCCTAACAGTCTTTCTCAGGTGGTGTGAATGCTGCCAGGGTGCTACCTACAGCTAGGGACACACCTGCATAGGACACCTGCACTGCATGCTGCAGTCTTCTGCTATTGCCATGTACAGGTGGGGTCTTACTGCATCCATTCCCCACAGCAGGGATATGACCAGAGAGGAGCCTGTAGGTGGTGTTTGCATGAGCTGGGTGCATGTGTGCTATGGACACTACTTGCATCTGACACACAGATATGCATTGGGCATTCCAATTATGCTTGCATGTGCAGGTACATCAGCTGTTTCTCAATACATCAGTCCTACCTCCTTTGTAATCTGCAGGTGTTTGGGTAGACAACACTGGTATACCCTACTACAGGACCAAATAATGTGATGCATACCTGTATGTACTTTTCCAAGGGCGTGTCCATTTCACAGTGACACAATATATACTATATGTCTGGGGTACTTTCCCCTGTGTACTGCTTGTATAACTAGCCCAACAGCCATGCCATGTCAGTCTTTCAGATGGTGACACATATTACTACCATACATTTGCAATGGCTTACTGCTAGCTTGTGTTATACTGATGGGTATTGTGTATGGCATTGCAGTTGTGAGGACTTGTCCCTGTCATTAGTGGTAGTGGGCAATGGTCACCAGGCTTACCTCAACATTTATTTTATTTTATTTATTTTATTTTACATTTGTTGACCGGGCTAGTCCAACTGGATATATGTCCATTTTCAGTAGAGGCCCGGGGAGAAAAGCTCCACTAGTTGTACACTTTCACAAAAAGGCATAAAAGGTTACATGAGAAACATAGCAAGTAAAACAGATAAAAAATAAATTTGTAAATTTTTTTTTTTTTTTTTTTTTTTTTTTTTATGTTAACAAGGGTAATGGTAGAGAAAAGAGTTAGCGTTAGTCTGGATTAGTGCAGGAGCAAAGCCAGTGTTTATTGAGATAAATTTTTAGTTGGTATTTGAAAAGTTGAAAAGAGGTTAAAGAAGTGATATCAGAGGGTAGTTTATTCCATGTTTTTCCAACAGAGTTGGAGAATAAACTGTCACCTGCATTATTGTTAGGTTTGGTAATATTAATCAGAAGTTTATTAGAAGAACGTAGTTGTTTCAGGTTGTTGTATGGAGAAATAAGGCTAGAAAGTATTGGTGTGTTGGTTGGCTGATATAGAATCTTATAAGCAATTAAGATCTGTTGAAGTACAAGTTGGTTAGGAAGTTCCATCCAGCCTAGTTCTTTTAGGTTCAAGCAGTGATGAGTTCGAAAAGGAGATCCAGCAGCGAATCGAGCTATGTTGTGATAGGATGTTTCTAGTTTCTTCATGTTGTTTTGGAAAGATTAGTGTAAATGGGGGAAGCATAGAGAAGAGTGGAGATTAGGTGAGATCTAGCAATGGTGGACCTTGCTGTAGGTGTTAGGAAAGGTTTGATTCTGTAAAGGGATCCTATTTTTTTATTAACTAATTTTATGGTGTTATTGATGTGAGAGTCGAAGTTGAGGTTATTATCAATAGTTATTCCTAATAGTTTTGTGGTCAAGTCAGGAGAGATGAGTGTTCCGTCAGTGGACGTAAGAGTAAAGTAAGGTGGAGTAGATTTACGATTTGGTGAAAAAAGTAATAGTTTGGTTTTCTTGGGGTTAAGGAGTAGACAGCGGTAAGAGAACCATTGTTCTACAGCGTTAAAAGCTTTTTGAGTAAGTGAGTGGAGTTCAGTTTGAGAGTTAGCGGTACAGATTATAGTTGAGTCGTCTGCATATTGTATACAGGTAGTATATGGGATAGCAGATTGAAGGTCATTAATAAAGATTGAAAATAGCAGAGGGCCTAGGATAGAGCCTTGAGGTACTCCTAAGGAGATAGGTAGAAGATTAGAAAGTGAATTTTTCCAAAGTACTGCCTGCTGACGATTTTCTAGGTAAGATGCAAACCAGGACAAGGCAAGATGATCAAGAGCCAGAGATTTTAGGATATGTAGTAAAAGTTTATGATTCACCATGCATATATACTGACCGCTCTCACACAATATGAGACACACTTTAACCTAACACACACACATACCTGCATATTGTGCAGATGCTACAACCTATCCTGCTATCTTGGCCACCTCTGTGCATCTGGTATTATACCTACATATACATGTTACTACATTTCTATGTAGGGTTGTGGGGGTACACACCTGACTGTTCCGACGTGTGTACGTCAGATTGGGTGGAGCACACCAGACCCTTACTACATAATTAAGTAGGGTTTGGAGGAGCAAACCTGACTGTTTCTACATTCCTACACAGAATTGCGTGGAGCACACCTGACTATTTCTACGTTTCTACACAGGATTGGGGGGGGCACACCTGACTGTTATTACATTTCTATGTAGGATGGGGGGGCACACCTGACACTTGTACATATTTGCTATGACTGTACTGGTATGTCAGGTACTCCATTTCATTCTGTATTCTAACCTATCATGCTGACTAGAGGCATATCAGTGTACCAGAGATCTTAGCTTTGATTGACCTACATATTAGTTTCTGACTTCCTACCCTTCAGAACTAACATCCCAATGCCTGACCTGCTGTAGTCTATCTGTGTAGGCCTGGGGGGGAGGTTACCCCTAGGCATCATTCAGAGGCCATAGCACAGCCTTTGTTTGTGTTTGTCTACACCTCTCCTGCTGGCTGTGACTGTTGTTGTGTATGTGAACCCTCCTGACTGGCATGTGTGAGTCACTTATCTTGTGGGTGTTCCAGTATTGAGGGTGGTGCTGCAGGCTTGCCTATGTTGGATGAACATAGTACACTCTCTACAAATGGTTGAGCACAGGCAATGTCATGTTTGGCATCCCTTTTGTTTCATGTGAGAGTCAGAGAGAGGTGTTATTCCCTGGGTCCTTCCTGTGTCAGTGTATGTGCTATGCGTTGCCTCTTTGCCAAGGCCAGGGCATACTGGGCAAACCTCCTTCTGCCTACTGGGACAGGCTCAGGTTGTTCCTCCTCTGAGTCACTCTGAGTCTGTGCAGGCCTTGGCAATGGTGGGGGGCTGTGTGGCCCTGCCCCGTGCTGTTACTGCTGCAGCTGCTTTCACAGGATCATATTGTGTAGGACAGCACATACGATGACAATTTGGGTACATCTAGCTGGTGAGTACTGCAAGGCTCCACCGGATGTGTCCAGGCACCAGAACCCTGACTTGAGCATCCCGAACACATGCTCTACTATAATTCTGGTCTGTGCGTTTGCCTCATTATGGAGTTATTGTTCTAGTGTGTGTGTGATTTCTGTTGGGTGTCATCAGCCATGGCTCTAGTGCGTATCCAGCATCCCCCACTAGGTGACTGTGAGGGATGTCCCCATTGGCAAATCTCTGGTACAGCTGTGTCAGATGCCAGATGTAGGAAGTGTGATAGCTTCCAGGGCAGCCAGCACACACATTCATTATTATGCCCTGGGCATCGCACATGACCTGGCAGTTGATGGAGGGGAAGCCCTTGCGGTTGATGTAGACCCTACCCTGCTCACCAGGTGGTGCTTTGATGCATATGTGCGTGCAGTCTATAGCACCCACTACCTCAGGGTATTCTGCTATTTGGTGGAACATTTGCATATTGCTGGCCAACAACTCATGGATGTTGGGGAAATATACATGCTCACAGGCATGTGCTGACATGGCATTCCGGAACTGGTGGAGTACCCCGGATACTGATGCCTGTGAGATCTCCATCATATCCTCAGTTGGCCTTTGGAATGTACCTGTAGCTAGCATTCTTAGGTCTACACATACCTTGCTATCCACTGGGATGAGTTCCCCTCTGTTAGTTCTGTGTGTCAGGTGTGGCCGGCACAGCTCAACAATGTGCTGTAGGAGGTCCCTGTCCACCCTATAATGCTCTACTATCTCCAGATCATGTAGCCCCTGGTAGGTTACCCTGGGTCTGTACACTCTTCTCTGTTTCCTCACTGTGGGTTGGTTGATGGCATTCACATCCTCACCATCCTCAGCCTCTTCCACAAGTTGTTGTATGATAGCTATTGCAGCCCCTATCATTTTGTTGTTTTGTTTGTTAAAAGTTCCCCGCTTGTATACACTAGTGGTGTAGAGTGTGGGAAAACCAGAGGGGAAGGTGTAGGTGTTTGCATAGTTTATAGTAGTGTTCTGGGCTGGTCTGGTCTGCTGCCTGTGTAATTGGCTGATTCTGATACATTTCACCTGCCAGCTTTGCTAGTTCTCCTAGATTACTTTCCTACTGCTGTTTTCCATTACCATTGCCTTCCTATTTAAGCCTGGGGGTGCACTGCACAAACACAGTGCTCAAATGTGCACAGAGCTGCTATTTCCTGGTTTAACTTTTTTTCCTTTAAAACCTGGTGCGTGGCATGAACACTTGCTTAGGCAATTTAAAGAGTGCTAGGCAAACTCTGACACACACCCCTTGCTTAGCTGTGCTTAGCTTGGAGAAAACCTGAGTCACAGGGCTCCAGTCCACTTACAGTATACCTGACACACACCCCTATGATGTCAGCTAACTCTTAGGTTTGCACCAAGCTATTCCTGCTCTTACACTATTGGGACATGACTTTCATGCTGGGGGAAACTGGGATTCACTTACATTCCCCTCATTTGCATAGGATTGCCTGCAAATGCATAGTTACATGTCTCACAGTGAGCCTCCCCCCTTAGCAACCACTACTCACTGGCCATGTTGTCTTTTGCCTACCATTGACTATAATGACAGAATAGTGATTGTAGTTAGAATGCTTATTTTAGGTTTATTTTCTTATTTCCCCCCGATCCCATTTGCATGCCACTGCCCTACGCTTAAACAGCCAATATCGGCTAAAAAAAAATAAAAGTTGCTTTTTTTTATTTTTTAAGCTGTTTTCAATGCCAGTAGCCTTATACTTGTCCTTTGGCATGCTTCCTGACTGATATGTAGCCTTTATTTGGAGTTGTCACTGCTCCATTTTGGAATTTGCAGAAATGTACTCGGTTACTAACCAAGCACATTTCTGCAGATTTCACTAGTTCTGCACGGGTGGCTGTGGTAGTGCAGCGGTTAGCATTGTCACCTCATAGCAAGAGGTTCTCCGGTTCGATCCTTGGCAGGGGTGCCTTCTGTGTGGAGTCTGCATGTCCTCTCTGTGGTTGCGTGGGTTTCCTCCAGGTTCTCCGGTTTCCTCCCAAAGACATGTTTTAGGTGGATTGGACACGCTAAATTGGCCCTAGACATGAGTGCGTGCATGTGTGTGCCTTCTGTGGAAAGTTGGGTGCTGGACTGACAACTTGACACTGTAAAACTCCACTGCCAATCATGAGCGGACAGGTGATCTGCTGTGGCAACCTCTACCTGGGAAAAAGCCGAAAAAAGAAGACACAAGTCCTGCACGGCTGGCTTCCAGCTTTCTGGATCGCAAATTCACCTCATTTGCATGGATTTCTCCTGCAAATGGGGTAATTTGCATACAGGTAGTTTGTATGTGCAGGACTAGTGCAGGAGCGCTTGTGCACACCCCTGCAGGCTATTCCTGGATCGCACGGCAGATATATTGCCTGCTGGAGCTCCTGTACTAATCCTGCAAGGCTTGCAGAATCTGAGGGAAAGAGTATACAAACATTTATATGCCATTAAAACCAGAGGTAACATTAGTGCACTTCCAAAGCATGTGATGGCTCATCCTGGGTATGAGTTTAAATTAGAATTCTTCAAACAACTGTCAAGTAATTTGAGGTAAGGGCCATGGGGTTTACTACTTCAGAAAAATAACATTTAATACAACTTTATAAAATTTCTACTTTAAGCAAGCAATAACACCAGACAGGGTGTGTGTTATTGTGGAAATAATTGCGCTTAGAGAATGGGCTGTCTGTAAAATTGTTGTGTTTTGCTCACTTATTTTTTTACTGCTATATATTTTTTATATATTTTTGATTTAAAATAGATCCACCACCTAATATTTCAAACTTGCTATAGTATATGTTAATGGTGTTGGAGGAAGCATTTTACATCCAAAATGTAACACTTTAAAAATATCTAGGTATTAACTTTATTTTTTGATCCCTTACTCTTCTTTTCCTCTCATAGTCCCCCCAAACAGATAACTTTACAACCACCTCTAATAACAGAACTGCAATCACCCTAACCACCCACACCAAACCTGTAGGGGTTGAAATAGACAACAACCTAATATTTGACATGCACATTGCCCAAACTATCAAGAACGTTTACAAAAAACTAGGCCTGCTCTATCGTAACAATTTCTCTCAAAGCAATATAGAACCACAATAGCCAGGGCACATCTACTCTCCACCCTCCTCTATTCATCTCCATTACTAACCAACCTTCATAAAACTGACCTAAACAAACTAGAATCCTGCTACAATAAGATAACTAGATTTGCTACAGAATCTTCATATAGAACACATCACTGCGACTCTCTCAAAAAGCTAAACTGGTTGGAGCTCCCTCTACTACTTCAACTCAATCAACTGTCACTGGCACACAAGTTATACTACTACCCAGACAAAATCCCAGCCCTCCAACATCTTATACATCCTCACACCCACAACAAGAACCTTGAGATCTCACACCTTAAACCTTCTAGAAGTCACCAAACATAAAATTGAGGCAGGGAAATCTTTCTTTAGCTACATTATCTCTAAACTCTGGAACTCTCTATCTGCCACCTTAACATCCAATAATTCCACTAAATAATTTAAAAAACTCCTAAAAACCTGCCTTATGAACAACTGGCTATGCTCTTGTCTCACCCCTGGGTAAAGACAAGCATACAAGCAATAACTCTTCACATAGCCATATGTCAAATCAAGAATCTCTCCATGTTTCTAATTCGAGTGTGACCTTACAAAAGCATGTACTTCAACATATTTTATCTATGTTTTCAAAGAACTGTACTGAATGTATGATGAAGTGAGTTACCTCTGAACTGGTAAATCTGTATGTATAAGTCTGCTATGTACTGAATGTACCATGAAGTGCATTGCCTCTGAACTGTAAATCTTACTATGATTATACTTATAATTACTTACTATATATATTTACTAATCTTATTATGCTTGATTTGTATGTATATTGCATGTAAAATGGAAATTTTCTCACTGGGCTTCCACGGAAAATGGTCATGTGTCCAGTTGGGCTTTCCTGGTCAACAAATGTATAATAAAATAAATATAAAAAATGTGGTCTGTTGGCAGTCATTAGAGACTGAAGTTATTAAATAATGACATACATTTGAGTTCCAGAAAATCCATGCTAACAGTAATCCTTTATTTACGCATGTTTTTAATTTTACAAGAGCAATAATTAAAGCCCTTTCTATTTTTGAGACTTTGTTCCCCCTTTATTTTAGGCTTTATCCAGATTTCTTCAGCTGAAAGGTCCAGAGGTATGCAAACCTCTTTACTTCTCCTGCGGCTGCTGCCAGTAGTCATCTCACTCACTCTCTCTCTCTCACAGGTACACCTCCGCTTCAGAAAATGCATGCTAGCACAAATCCCAATATTCAATAAACATGTTCCTATTTTGAGCCTTTGTTCCCCCTTTACTTTAGGCTTAACCAGTTTGCTTGAGCTAAGAGCCCAGTGCATACCTGTCAACTGTCCAGATTCTTCAGAATATCCAGGGTTTTGCCTCTTATGGTTGGTCCGTTCCACCAAAAACTTGTAGTGTTCTGTGAAATCACTGGGGATTGAATTCATTAAATAACAACAGACATTTGAGTTTCAGCCTTCCTATCATTCAGAAAATGCATGGTAATGGAAACCCTGTTATTCTAGCAACTTTCTATGTTTATAAGAGCAGTATTTAAATTCTGTCCGTATATTTGGTCCTCCCGCCCCCCTCCCCGTAATTTCTGACTCCGTCCAAAATTCTTACGCTAGGATTTTGAGAGGTAGGGAAACTTCATAATTGATGCTGATAGGGTATAACTTGACCACTTTCACTCTTCACTCTCTCGACCACACACACACACACACACACACACACACACACACACACACACACACACACACACACACACACAGTCTCTTTTGCTTTCATGCATGCATTCTGTTACACAAGCAGACAGCAATGTAAATACACATTTTTTTTCATGTTTTATTAATGTTTTTGCACTCACTAAACAGCAAAAGTGCTGCTTAGTAAGTGTAAAATAATAGCTCATACGATTTCTCTTACTCTCATACATTCATACACTCTCACACACAGACATAAACACACGTGTACACACACACACACACACACACACACACACACACACACACACACACACACTTTTTATTTTAATTTTTTTCTTCTTTTTTATTTTAGATTGGCTAAACAGCAAAAGCACTGCTTAGTGAGCATAAAATAATGGCAGACATTATTTTTTTTCACTCCGAGCTACACGGCATCTTGATATGCTACAGTGAAGTGGCAGACTCGCTTTTTTAAACCATATTAATAACTACATCCAAACTGTATCAGAAAGCAGTTATAATGGAGAGGCATGGCCAGAATGAGACTAGGGTAGCAGCACTTTTCTCCTGTTCTGCTTCTACATATATTTCTGACAAGAAATTATGTTTCTAAACAATTCTAAACAACTTAAGTCCATGAAGTTCGATACAACTTGCAGTGCTTGAGGATTGCATCAAAGAATTGTTTACATATTCCATTATTTTCCTGTCAAATTCTTCATGGGAAATATTCATCACTGTATCCAGCCTTATAATGAGTCATACAAAGGTAACTTCACAACATTCTGTACTTAAAAGCGATTCATTCAGTACTAACATTCAAGAATTATCCATTAAGATAGATAAATTGGACACCAAAACTGAAGATTTTAAACAGAACTGTTCCAAACAAATGGAACTAATCAATGAAGCTCTTCAGCTGCAGAAGACCCAGATATCAAGCATCGAATATTCTTTAAATGACATTGAAGGAAGACTGAATGAGGATGAAAACAATATCAAGTTCCTGTTAAAACAAAATACTCTTCTCCTAGCCAGAATTGATGACCTCAAAAACAAATCTCGCAGGAATAACATCCATTTATTTGGATTATCTGAAAGAACTGAAGATAACAATATGATATTTTTTTTTATCTTCCTGGCTCCCGAGCATTTTATACTTACCAGAAGCACTCTCATTTGGAATAAAGAGAAAACACAGATACTTAGTTACTCCTACAACTAAAAACAATACTTCTTTGAGGTCTGTTATTGTTAATTTTTTCCCTTGTTCTTGTTCTTAACACTGCCTGGGCCAAATCACCATTCAAAATAGAGGGATGTAACATTCATTTTGATAATGACTATTCTGCAGCAGTAATATCCAAGAGAAAACAATTTCTTCCTCTCGTTAGATAATTTAATGGAAAAGCAAATAAAAGTACATCTACTGCTTTCGGCCAGATTAAAGATTTTCCTTTCAGACGAAAATAAACTCTTTAAAGATCTAGACCCTGCATTGATATATCTAAAAACTAATGAAATAGAACAAACAGAAGATATGGATTGGTCCATTATACCCTTGAAGAGACAAGCAGAGAGAAATGGATGGAAGGTACATAAAACAAAAAAGAAATTAACAGACAAATTACCAGTTTCTTAAATTTATATATATATCTATATCTATATCTATATCTATCTATTTATCTATATATATATATATATATATATATATATAGATAGATATGTGTGTGTATGTATATATATATATATATATATATATATATATATATATATATATGTGTGTGTGTGTGTGTATGTATATATATATATGTATATATATATATATATATATATATATATATGTGTGTGTGTGTGTGTGTGTGTGTGTGTGTGTTAGTAGCGTTCTAATTTAATGCCTTCTGCACTTGTTTTTAGCCATTTGTTAATTTAATTGCATTTAATTAAACTGTATTTGCCATAATATTGATATACGTGTGCTAGGCTGCACTGCATTTGAATTGTATTTACTGCTGTTTTAGCTGCTTTTCTGAAAAAAAAATTCCTACCTTATTTCCTGCCTTTCCTGTAGCTTACCTAGTCCAGATACAGACTTGCTGTATCCAGGTCTGTTTGTAAGCTCCTGAGCCCCCCAAACCTTTCTGTGTTGGAGGGAAGCCTTGTAGCTTATCAGTGGGAGTGGTAAACACTAGGTAGCCTATCTACCACAGAAGAAGATTTTTCTGGCCCAGTAATTATAGTTTATTGGCCGTTTGGGAAGCTCTTCCATCTCTTTCAACCTTCTGATTCAAAAGCCTGTGTTTGTGCTTATTTCCTGCCTTTCCTGTTACTCGTCTAGTCCAGGTATAGATTTGCTATATCCAGGACTCTTTGTAAGCTTATGAGCCCCCCCCCCCAAGCCTCTCTGTCTTGGAGGGAAGCCTTCTAGCTTATCAGTGGGAGTGGTAAGCATCAGGTAGCCTATCTACCATGGGAAGAGTGTGTTTTGGCCCATAAATATTAGTTTATTGGCCGTTTAGGCAGTTTTCCATCTCTTTCAACTTGCTGGCTTAAAAGCCTGTGTTTGCACTTGTTCCCCACCTTTTCTGTAACTAGTGTAGTCCAGGTACAGATTTGCTGTATCAAGGACTCTTTGTAAGCTTCTGAGCCCCCCAAGCCTTTCTGTGTTGGAGGGAAGTCTTCTAGCTTATCAGTGGGAGTGGTAAGCATTAGGTAGCCTATCTACCACAAGAGGAGTGGTTCCTGGCCCAGAAATTGTAGCTACTGGCCGTTTGGGCAGTTTTTCCCATCTCTTTCAACTTTCTGGTTTAAAAGCCGCACTTGCACTTGTTTCCCACCTTTCCTGTTACTAGCCTAGTCCAGATACAGAGTTGCTGTATCCAGGACTGTTGGTAAGCTTCTGAGCCCTGCAAGCTTTTCTGTGTTGGAGGGAAGCCTTCTAGCTTATCAGTGGGAGTAGTAAGCACTAGGTAGCCTAACTACCACAAGAGGAGTGGTTCTGGCGCAGAAATTGTAGTTTTTTGGTCGTTTGGGCAGTTTTTTTCCATCTCTCTCAACTTTCTGGTTTTAAAGCCTGTGTTTGTGCTTGATCTCCACCTTTCTCATAACTAGTCTAGTCCAGGTACAGTTTTGCTCTATCCAGGACTGTTTTGTAAGCTTCTGAGCCCCCCCAAGCCTTTGTGTTGGAGTGCAGCCTTCTAGCTTATCAGTGGGAGTGGAAAGTACTAGGTAGCCTGTCTACCCCAAGAGGAGTGGTTCTTGGCCCAGGAATTGTAGTTTATTGACCATTTGGGAAGTTGTCCATCTCTTTCAATGTTCTGGTTTAAAAGACCACATCTGTGCTTGTTTCCCATCTTTCCTGTAACTAACCTACTGGAAAGCACTAGAAAGCCTTAAACTGATATAAGCCTTCTAGCTTAAAAGAGGGACTTTGGAGTGATTGAGTATCAGTTTTCTGTATTTTCTTGCTGTACTTAACTGTTTTCCACCTAAACGCTGATTTTCTAGCACTTATTGTGATATAAAAGCTTGTTTTTTTCACATATTGCACTTATTTGACTGCCTGCAGTTTTAAAAAGTTGTTTTATGTTTAAATAAATTGTTTAACTGTTGTAGGCTACACACTAAAGTGTGATAGCATTTTCTGATCACTTGTAGTCATTTAAAGCTGTTTTAAGTGTACTTTTTACTGTTTTTGCCTTATCATTTCAAAAATAAATAAATAAATAAATACATTTCTTGTTTCCCGTCTTTCTAAGCTAGTATAGTCCAGTTTTCAGGCTAGTGCTGAATTCAGGGCTGTGTTACAAGTTTCTGAGTTGCCCATACCTTACTTGGATAGAGAGAAGTTTCTCTGTTCACCTGTGATAGAGGGGAACTTTGAGCAGCCATCTGTCCCTGGAGGAGTGGTTCCAGCCCAGAAGTTAGTAGTTTAAAAACGCGTTGCATGGTTTTGCGCCGGGCAGCACCGGTTAGCTACAGTTAAATTATTCCCAGCTCCACTAAGTCTCCTCTTCAGTTTTTCACTTGAAACTAGTCTAACTCTCAACCTAAGCACTCAAAAAGCATCCCACAGTCCAGCACTTGCTCAAACCTAATAGCAAGCACTAATATACCCCAACACTTGACTGCCCAGCAGGGCAAGGCTCTTTATCCACCCCTCACCAACCAAGCAAATAAGCAGCTCACCCTACTATTCAGGCATGACCAAAAGGCAACTTCAGGTGTACTCTCCCTTCCAGCTGGTGAATATGGGTATCCTGAGGCAATGTTACAACTGCCTCATGTACAAAGACAGCCCTGTCCTCCTACCACAAAATGCTAACATATGTGAGAGATGCAATTATTCAGCCAAACTGGAGGCTAAGGTATCTCCACCCAAGACTGGAATAGACAGTCATGAGGAGAAGGTTAACACTTGCACCACATCTCCAGCCTCACACAGACCTACTAAACCAGGACTGGCAAAAAATACACATAAATACACAAAATCATACTCGGAGGCTCTAAATAAAAACCTGCAAAAGCATCAGAGAGCTCCAAAGCAGACACCCACAAAACCTGCACCTCCTGTCACAAACCAGACAACACATAAAACACAAAATCAATGTGCCGCACAATCACAGGCCTTAAGGAAAAATAACATACCTAACACACTAGTAATAGGTGACTCAATAGTCAGGCACACTGATGCCCCACTCACTAGGCTGGACAAGGAGAAGGTTACTGTTAGCTGCCTGTCGGGAGCCAGAATCCCCCATATAACAAAAGCACTCAGGTCACTCCAGAACAAGTACAAATATGACTCTGTCATTATTCATGTTGATGTGAACGACCTGAGCCATACCTCCCTGGACTACATGAAAAGAGACATGGAAGAGATCTCTGATCATGTAGCCCAGGCGGGTATGACCCTGACCCTGAGTAGCAACCTGCCCTCACCAAGAATGATACCTCAGTATAAAGAAAAAATGATTAATTTCAACAATTGGCTAAGCTTCTGGTGTCATTCAAAGGGGATCCAGTGTCTATCAGCCTGGGATGACATGCCCGACATGCCACGTTGCTTCACAAGAGATGGCTTGGACCTGTCACCCCTTGGCTTTCGAATACTGGCCAAGGCTCTTGCTGGCCCCATAGTGCCTTTTTTAGGCAAGGCTCAAAATTCAAACTCACCTCTGTAAACAGCACAAGTAAAAAATTGAGGGTTATGCTACTCAGCGCCAGGAGTTTAAATCTTAAAATGCATGCGCTCGAAGCACTCCTAAGTATGGAGAACATCGACATCTGTGCAGTAACTGAAAGCTGGTTCAAGGCTCCAGAGAGCAATTCAGCACTACTGGGTTACAACTCATACCACACATTTCAGCCACAGAACATGGACCAAAACACAGAAGGAGGGGGTGTATCCATATTTATCAAGGATACCCATGCCTCCAGGTTAGGGGCGCAGCATGATACCTCTGAGATCATCCATGTGCAACTAACATCAGGCAAATCTGCAATGCAAATTGTGGCCTGCTACAGATCACCCTCCATGACCCAGGACCACCACTCTGCCTTTCTGAAGACACTGGAAAACATGAAGGTCCTATCAAACACCCTGATCTTGGGAGATTTCAATTACCCTACCATTGACTGGGAAAACTATTTAAGTGCAAACTCCTAGGCTCAGCGCTTCCTGGAATTTATCAACTCAAATTCCCTGGATCAGCTGGTAAGCTCCCCTGCCAGAGGCCACAACATAATGGACCTGGTCATCACCAACATGGGCGACAGGTGCTCTGTACTGAAGGTCAACCC